>NC_050184.1:30120342-30387842 GCF_008315115.2 Sander lucioperca
CATCTTAGGGTCAAGTGGAATGTTCACAGACAAGATGAACATAGTTTTATTGATCACCTCCCTCCAGAATGTTTTTATTTTGTCACAATCCCAGACACAGTGCATACATGTTCCTTTAGCATCATTACCAAATGGAATCTCTTAAGTGAAGTGTGTATAGACTTGCTTGCATTAGACCTTTGGTAGACAGAAAGTCTAAATTGATTGTGTGCGCATCATTAAGATAGGCCGGAAGTCTCTCTCTCTCTCTCTCTCTCTCTCTCTCTCTCTCTGCACTCTAGCCTGTTAGAGTCATTTTGTTCAGCCTCTCCCACACATCACTGCTGCAGTGTCTCAGTGCCTCAGTCTCTGACCTTCCACAGGGACCATGCAAGCATTTGTTCCCAGGTAAGTTTCAGAGAGACTGACTCATGCTGTTCTCTTCCTGGATTCTTATTTCACCTATTACATTTTCAGCCTGACAAGCCACTGTTTTGGCAAAGCTCCCAGTCCTCCTGTTTGTCATCTTAATGTGAAGTAATGATGCTCTGTACAGGTGCTGCAGGCCACATTAAACTGATATATTTTGAGTTTGTAGTTTGTTACTTTAGGGGCTGGAAATCAGTCCCTTTCTTTGATCTACTTGATTCGCTTGTTTATGTACATTAGTAATTATTGGCTGAGGGATATTATTCTTAGCAACTATTTTAACAAATTAATTATTAACATTGTTCATTATGTAGCTTAAGAGGAACATTTTTGTAAATATTGGTTGCACATTTGGGTGGATAAAACCTAAACATGTTTGTAATTGTTACAGTTAATGAATATGTATACATCTTCAGCTGGGATAGCTGCAACTTGTTTTGTGGTTGATTATTTTACTGTGTCATTTCTCGTCTATATAGTCCATAATATCCTATGCTTTGTACATTATACATTGTGCGGCGACCAGCCCGCTAACTCTCAGTCAGGATTCAGGGTGCCTCCACAACTGAGAGATCAATACCAGTAAAAGCGTAGCAGAGGAGGGGCAGGCAGCTCTCTGGGTAAAACATGAGCCTCTCCACTGATGCTTGCTCAGCTCTTTCTGCACGTCTATTAAGCCTCTTGCGGAAATCGAGCTCAGGTCTTAAAGCACAATGAAAATGCATTTTCAGAGTATCTTGCCTCCTTAATTTGATGTATTTCCTGTTAAAATCATAATGGTGCATAATGCAGGGAGAAATGATTTAAAAGTGTAAATCAGTGGGATGTTGCACCTGCTGATGCAGCATGAGGCACATGCATATATACACTGCATTTATTATTATTGACATGTACATTTTATATTTTAAATGTTTATAATACTTTTCATTAAATCATTGCATTTCATTAATTTGCTACTGGGTATTTAGTAAAATAGGGTTTGGGGGTGGGGGGTCGATAAGGGCCTAACAGGTTGATTGAGCCATGCTGTCCACACCAACAAAACAAGACACATCACTTTCTAAACAGTGCAAATGTGCACCGCTTAAACTTGTTTTGTGCTATTTAAAATATATAAAGAGTCAAGGTTCTTTCTGTTTGTCTAAAAGTCAAAACACAAAAGGTTGAAGAAAAAGTTAAACACTGATACAACTCTATGCTGCTTCACACCGTTTTGGAGCACTAAGTTATAATATACACAATATACAGTATACTGTATTTGTTGGAAGGTGTTGTTGCTGTTGACCTATATTATTGATTTTGTTACTTATAATTCAACTTATAATTATGGACACCTCTCCAATACAGCTGTGGATCATCACGTAATCAAGATTTGTATTTAAGCACTATGCACCATGTCACTTTATTACTACGTGTCTTGAGAAAGGTCCATGTGACCGAAACGTCGACCGGCCAAATAAACCAAATGCAGATGTGACAAGTGTGGGCAGGAATTTTATTTCTATTTATTACATATAATTGCCACATTTGATTTGATTTCATATTCAATGTCATAATTGTTGATTTTAATTTGCTGCCTTGTGTGGTAAGCATGGTGTAACCTGGGATTTCAAAAGTGCTCCATAGAAAAAGATTATTATTATCATTATTATTATATAATTGCCCTGATCAGAAAGTGTATACTTTGAAAGGTGTGCATATCCCTATTGTACATTTCTGGGACAGTGCCACGTAGAAGTCTTATTACTTTAAATCTTTATGTTTACTGTTTTCTTTTTCACTGACCCAGGTCGTATCTGACCCCGGTCAGGGATGAAGAAGCGGAGTCTCAGAGGAAAGCGAAGTCTCGTCATGCCAGACAGACCCGTAGGTCAACACAGGTAAAGAACAAATGGCTTACAGAAGTTGAGGTTTTATTATATTGTGTTTGACTGTTGACAGTGATAAAGCTGTATGAATGTCCTGCAGGGCGTGACTCTAACAGACCTGAAAGAGGCTCAGAAGACCAACAGCCAGCCTCCTCCAGACAGACAGACGGAGGAAGGAGGCACTCTGGATGAAAGGACCTGTCTGAGGAAAGGCATGATGGATGACAGACGAGTCAAAATCGGCCTGACAGAGTCCACGGAAACAACGGAGATCATTCCGAAATGGAGCAAAATGGACGAGGTTAGCAGGAGAAATGTATGCAGAAATCAGTTTAGGCCTTCTGCTGCAGAAGTGGTTGGTTGGTACTGTAACTTTGGAGGATGTTTGTGATTTAACTGTAACTTTGTTTTTTGTTTTTTTATCTTATGGATGTACAGCAGGGGAACATTGAACCCAGGTTAGAAACCCTCGCTGAGTCTCCGATACCAAACCTTTCACATTCATCTATTGCTGGATCCTGTGGCCTGCTTTACTGCAACAACTCCTTCAGAGGTCAGAAAAACTGTGTGTGTGTGTGTGTGTGTGTGTGTGTGTGTGTGTGTGTGTGTGTGTGTGTGTCACCCACATACCCCACTGCTGTATTGTTTTTCTTTTCTTGTGACCTAATTAAAATCCATAAGTAGAAAAGTATTGAAGTGGTAACCCTTCACTTTGTCTCAAACTGGGCCCTGAAGCATTGTTGTTACACCAAATAAGTAAATATGTAATATGGTATATGTTAAATGATGTATGCATGTACAGAATATGCCAAAAAGCCATTCACAGACAAAGAAATGTACAGTATGGTGTCATCATAGTGACGTTACTTATGCTTGGGGTTTATTAGACACCAGAGAGGCCTCTACTTACAATAACTGTTATAAAACTCCAATGACAGTAATCCTAATGGTCCAATCTAGAGTTTGGGAGGGGCAGTGCTGTGTAAAAACACCAATCAACACTAATCACAGCTGGAAATTCATTGTAATTAACCACGTTTTTTCAGCTTTTAAGATGCCAACACAGAAATAATGCATCACAGTCTGCAGTGGACTTTTGAATCATGTCACCAGTTCATTAGATGTGTCTAAGCCATTTTATAATATTAGGAAAAAAAGTCATTAATACCAAAGGGATAAAACAATGTTGAGCTAAGAAAGAAAGCCCGGGTTCTTCCAGGACCCAAACAGAACATTTGGGTTAAATTTGTTGTGTGATTTGTTTATTTTCAGCAGTGATTATTAGAGAAGTATACAATAGAAATACTTGCTTTATATGTGCAGCTGGTGAGAGATGGTGGAGAGATGAAAATCAGAACCCTGTTAAAGATGCAGCACAGCTGAGCCTTTCAAGAAAGCAGCAACAAAGACGACTCTGCGGTGACGTCGGCGATTCAGACTACAACACTACAAAGGTACTTGGGGAACCTTTTAAAAAACTTGATTTGAGCTGCTCTGCTCAGTGGCTATTGAATATCATCTCAGTTGTGTTCCTTCAGTACCAATAGATGGAGCCAAAGGATTTTCATATTTTATTTTTCATGCTTAGTTTTACCGAGGAGTATTTACAGTTCACTTGATACAAACTGTCTAATACATTGAGATCCCTTGAGAATATGTTTCAGTGTGCTCATGACATACTTTGGCCATCCTCAACAAAGTAAAAATGATGTCTTATTTTTTTTAAAGGCATCTAGATGTTAAATACTTTACAGCCGAGAATCTCACGCCAAAATCATTTTATTGTTCAATATTCATTAGCGCCATTGTTTCATATTCACATCCTGTTTCTCACCCGAAAGCTAAGTATGCCTCAAAGGCAGCCAAACTGTGCTCTGATGCAATATTTTCAGATGTACCGCAATCGTAGATGCGAAGCATGTGTTCAGAGATTGTTTTTACTAGAGGCGCTGGTTAATATCTTACAGAACGACAGGGGGGGATCACCCACACACACACACACACACACACACACACACACACACACACACACACACACACACACACTCCTCCTGCTCCCTCTAAGTCGCTTTGCTTCCTCACATCACATGGCTAAAGTGTCTCAGCATACCATACCATATTGGGCCAACTGAGACGCTCTCTGCTTAGTCTTAGCCTAGGATTCAGAGGGATTGACTTTCTTTTCTCTTTCACCCTCTAAACAGATACTGTGTGCCCCTCCACCTGAGCACTGCATGTGAAAAACCCTGAACCACATAACTAATTCCTCCTCCTGGGTGCAAACT
Organism: Sander lucioperca; assembly: GCF_008315115.2. Classification (NCBI taxonomy): domain Eukaryota; kingdom Metazoa; phylum Chordata; class Actinopteri; order Perciformes; family Percidae; genus Sander; species Sander lucioperca. The sequence goes on from NC_050184.1 coordinate 30,124,904, forward strand.
GGAAATCCACTTGAGTTTCAGTGAGGATATTCTATTAATCTGTGTTTTTCTAAAAAGAAGATAGATACCAAAGTGAACGGGAAGGAGAGGAGACACAGAGATGCTAAGGATATAGATTATAGATGATACAGTTCCTCTGTGAGCTGACTCCAGGTCAGCGGCTCAGCTGTCCCCCACGGTGGAATCTGAAGCAGAGATCAGTTGGTAACATGAGAGTCTCGTAGCTTTACGGAGAGGACTATATCTGTCTGTGATAATCATATCGGGAGCATGACAGGCTGCCCATCACCAGAGCCGAACTCTGCATGACTCCATGATGATCTGAGCAGATTTTCCACCGTGACTTTCAGCAGCAGAGAGAAAGACAGGTGTTAGAGCAAAGTCTGCGAAGAGATTCTGCTACATGTAAGATCGGTGGTGATTGTGGCGATTATGATAGAAGGAATTAGCAAGAGATAGAGCAAGCAAGACTATCTTTGCAGCCAATTCTATTACATCACCACTGTTGGGATTCAGTAATTAGATCCCGGCTGGTAGAACATCCTGCTCTTCCACATTTACTCCAAAAATCATGTAAACTCTGGAAGCAGCTTCTGTGGCTATTTTCTGTACTCCTAAGATGCATGTGAATAATATCCCATATAAGTCCTGAAACTAAGGGTAAGGAGGATCAGACTGGGGGAACTCCAGCTGGGATTGACTCTTACAGTAATACAACTCTCCAACATCAGTGCCAGTGTAGTTCACTGCCACTATGTCATATTCTCTACAGATGGTCTCTGAAGGGAGAACATGTATACCAATATACTGTACAAGATGGTTACTGTTGCCAATTTCAGTTTTTGGGTCGTATTTCAAACCATCCTTCACAAAAGCCTACACAGTGAACCCACAATGATACAATGCAGAATAGTTTAGGAACCAAAGCTTCAACCTTTTAGGAAGAGCTTAAAGGAAAGTAAGGATGCTTGATTTGAACTTAATTAGCACCTCTATGTTAATGTTATTTTTGTGGTTGGTTATTCACATCACATAATCACAGTCTTTTTTATTAAATAATCAAGTTGTTTTTCACTTTCATATTCTCTCCGCCTTTCTATTTTTAATCCTTCTATGTTTTTTTGTCTTTATCTTTCCTTTGATCTATTCGCCCTGAGTATGAGGGAGTTGGGGAACAGCAAGGTGCTGCTAACCTCACTATAAAAGGAAGATAGCATGAGCCTGCTAGTGCAGAAGACTATGGGAAGAAAGTAAGGAGGGGGGGTTGCAGCCGGGTTGTTTAAAGGAACAGTCCGACATTTTGGGAAATACGCTTATTAGCTTTCTTGCTGAGAGTTAGATGAGAAGATTGATACCATTCTCTCATGTCTGTATGGTAAATATGAAGTTACAGCCAGCTACCGGTTAGCTTAGCTTAGCATAAAGACTGGAAACAGGGGGAAACAGCTAGCATGGCTTTGTCCAAAGGTAACACAATCTGCCTTCCAGAACCTGTGAAGCTCACTAATTAACACGTTATATATTGTCTGTTTAATTCGTATGAAAACCAAAGTGTAAAGAAATGTTGTTAAAATGTTTGTACCTGACTAGCTGTTTCCCCGTTTCTAGTTTTTCTAGTGCATTTTATGAGAGAGGCATACATCTCCTCATCTAACTCTGGGCAAGGAAGCGAAAAATCCATTCCCCAAAACTATTCCTTTAATAAGATGGTAACTTTGAAGAAAGATGGAACAGTCTTGATATTTTTACAAACCTCTGAAGGCCACAGGATGAAAAAAAAATCATCACAGCTGTAGGACAAAATCACCAATGCCATGGAAATATCACAGGGCTAAAATGAGAAATACAATAAAAGACAGATTTTGGCCACAAGTGCTCTGTGTTAACACTGTGTAACACTCACACTAACAGCATCTCACAACTGCGGGGTGTAGTACAAAGTTACTTGACACTTCACGGTTGTTGATGGCTCCTCAGGTAATACTGTGTGTTGACCTTCCAGCACACAAATGGCTGCAGCCCCCCTCCAACTCTGGCTTTGTGCTCCACCTCCCCCTTATCCCTCCACATCAGTGGACAATTTTAGCCCTGAGTGCAGAGTCCGGTCATAGCAGAGCCTCTGGCAGATTGCCAAAGCCGAAGAGAGAAGGGAGAAGTGGCGGTGGGAGGTGTGGGGGTGGGGGTGGGGTGGAGGGACTGGGAGGGTGACCAAGCAGTGAAAGGAGAAGGAGAGAGAGAAAGCAAGGGAGGGAGGGAAATGGAGAGAGAGAGTGTGTATAACTTTGGGAAACATAGGAAGAGGCAGCAAAGGGAACAAACTTTTCTCTCTTGGCTGCTTCCTTTTGGACTTTTTCACATTTCATCAAAAGACCTCAGTGTTGACAGAGCGGAAACAAGGGAGGATACTTTGTTTGCTTTAGAAGTTAAAGAGTTATTTCTCTGTTTTTGTGATCAGCAGAGGTTAATTTGTTTTGTTGTTCTTAGCATTTTTATCAAATTATTGCTTCAGTGAGCTTTGAAGAAGGCGTGACCACCTGAAATCCCTACAAACTCAGCTGCAGCTCTCTCTCTCTCACACACACACACACACACACACACACACACACACACACACACACACACACACACAAATATACACACACCTGTTTTTGAGGATTCCCCGGGAGCGCAGTCATGGGCATCTGCATCACTGTTGCTTGAGGGAATCTGCGCGTCTGTGAGGCTGTTATCTGGTGGTGGCCCCGGTGAATGTTACAGTAGAAGTTGACCTGCCAGTCCAGAGAAGAGGGGGGAGATGTCAACCTACTACCCGCGCACCAAGGACCTGACTCGCACCAGGAAGTCAGTGACAGATTCACCACCGTCCTCTCCGTCCCCCACAGACAAAAACTACAGAGTAAGACCAGAAACCTTTCTTATAGATAAATGCACCTTTTGGAATTTAAACTTAATCATTTCGCTAATGTAGCAAGGTGGATGCGTCTAATTTCATATATCTGTATGTGTAATTAAGTGACTTTGTATTATGTTAATCCAAAGTTGAAGAAACTTAAACAAAGTACTGTATTTCCTGTGGGTGATTAATCCTAAAAGCAGATATTTCTTTCTGGATTCAGACTAAATCTTTTAAGATGTCTAAACACATGACAGCACAAGCTCTGTTAAAGTAGATAGATAGAAAGAAAGAAAGAAAGATAGATATATAGATAGATAGATAGATAGATAGATCGATCGATCGATCGATCGATCGATCGATAGATAGATAGATAGATAGATAGATAGATAGATAGATAGATAGATAGATAGATAGACTGAACAAGGATATTGCAAGGAAATCTATGAAATTTCAAAAACTCAATCAAAACACAAAGTACTAATATAACAGTAAAAAGTAAACAATGGAAATATAAGGGAAATGGAAATACTTGTTAGTTGCAGTTCTTGTAAAGTATGTACAGTTGTGTTCAAAATAATAGCAGTCCAACATCACTAACCTCATAAATCAATTTTTTTGGTAGAAGTGATATTTCTACATGCCAAATAATTTACTAGTAAGTGTTGTAGAGTCATAGAAAACCAACAGACCCAACAGTCATGACATGCATGCTGCTCATTCTGTGTAATTGAATCTGTAATTGAAAGGGGCATGTTCAAAATAATAGCAGTGTTGTGTTCAATTAGTGAGGTGATTGATTCTGTGAAGAAACAGGTGTCAATTATGGCCCATATTTAAGGAAGGAAGGAAGGAAGCAAATGTTGTGCATGCTGGTTATAGTGCATTTCACACTGAAATACTCAGCAAAATGGGTCGTTCCAGACAGTGCTCTGAGGAACAGCGGACTTTGATTAAAAAGTTGTTTGGAGTGGGGAAAACATATAAGGAAGTGTAGAAAAGTATAGGCTGCTCAGCCAAAATGATTTCAAATGCCTTGAAATGGCATCCAAAGCCTGAACGACGTGGGAAAAAAATGGTCAAGTACCATTCGAATTGATCGAAGAATAGCCAAAATGGCAAAGGCTCAACCAATGATCAGCTCCAGGAAAATCAAAGAAGACTTAAAGTTACCTGTGAGTACTGTTACGATCAGAAGAAGGCTATGTGAAGCAAAGCTATCAGCTAGAAGCCCCTGCAAAGTCCCATTGCTGAAAAAAAGACATGTACTGAATAGGTTGAAATTTGCCAAATGACACATTGACTGGCCAAAGGAGAAATAGGGCAACATTCTGTGGACTAATGAGAGCAAAACTGTTCTTTTTGCGTCTAGGGGCCGCAGACAGTTTGTCCGACGACTCCTATGCACTGAATTCAAGCCACAGTACACTGTGAAGACAGTAAAGCATGGTGGTGCAAAAATCATGTTAAGGGGATGTTTCTCATACTGTGGTGTTGGGACTATTTATCGCATACCAGGTATCATGGATCAGTTTCAATACATCAAAATACTTGAAAGGGTCATATTGCCTTATGCTGAAGAGGAAATGCCTTTGAAATGGGTCTTTCAACAAGACAATGACCTAAAACACACCAGTAAGCGAGCAAAGTCTTGGTTCCAGATGAACACGATTGATGTTATGGAGTGGCCAGCCCAATCCCCAGACCTCAATCCCATAGAAAACTTGTGGGGTGACATCAAAAATGCTGTTTCTGAGGCAAAACCCAGTAATGCAGAGGAATTGTAGAATGTAGTTCAATCGTCCTGGGCTGGAATACCTGTTCACAGGTGCCAGAAGTTGGTCGACTCCATGCAACACAGATGTGAAGCAGTTCTCAGAAATAATGGTTATGCAACTAAATATTAGTGCAGTGATTCAAAGTAAAGCAAACCCTTGAGACATTTTTCAGTGTATACAGTAAATGTTTGAGTTTGTAAAGAAAAATGCAAATACTGCTATTTCTTTTATTAATTTTGGTCATGTTTTGATTTGGAATTGAATGTGCAGTGTTCCCAATGCATTGATATTATGGAATTAAAAGCTATTCTAAGGATTTTGAGCATTATTCACTTTTTTTAAACACACTGCTATTATTCTGAACACAACTGTATGTGTTTGTTGGACATGTGCTGTTGTGATTGGTTCAGTCAGTTAAAAAAGCAACTATTTCATCATTTCATGAATAGGATAATCTTCATTTCAGAGTATTTGCTCTCAGAGTCTGACCACATTTTCTGGAAAAGACCTTTGGATTGAAACATTCCTTCTGTAATTTCCTGTTTTTTTCTCATGGCTAAGTAGCTTATTCTCATGGGCGTTGTTTGACTGCTGTGTTTATGTCAGTGCAGTGGGCTGAGCTGTACTCTGTGTGACAGCCACACTTAAAGAGACAGGTAGAAATGCAGAAATATGAAGCGACGTGATTCTGTCTATTCAGAGATACACACATTTGCCCATCTAATGTTATGTGACACTACAGCCACTCTCATTACAGCACAGTTGCTAGCTGTGAATGCTACCAGTGAATGCTGTCATTTTTCAGTCTCTGTGCTGTATCCATGGTGAAACTCAGGCATTCATTTTCCATAATGTCAGCTCAATCTGAATTGGTTTGAGTTTTCATGGGAAAGAAAATGCAATGTGGGGCTGTGGTGGAATCAGATTGACGCAGTATTTTTAACACTTGCCCAGTGTTTTGATGAGAACCGGGTCCTATTTAGTAAAATACAATGTGTGCTAATTTCAAGCTGTGAGGGTCAAGAAGAAGTATAAACAGGGAAGAAGTACATTCATTCACTGAAGTACTGTGAACAAATTACTTACAAACTTAAATATTTACATTTGATAAGATTTGCTCAGGGGGAAATATTGTACTTTTTAATCCTCTACATTTATTTGACAGCTATAGTTATAGTTTCTTTTCACATTAACTTTTACATTAAAGAAATATTTAATAAGGATATGAAATGTAACACGATTACCAGTTGTTCCAAACCCCCATTCTACTAAAAAACTGTTCAGATGGCCATGAGTTGTTGGCAGTTCCACCAAAGAAATATTTCAGCTTCTTAAATGGTTTAATATAAATGTAACGCTAGTTATTGTTATCGTTAACTATTAACTCGTCGTTACTTTCGGGACGTGGATAGAGTAAGAGCATGGAGACAGCTTCGACTGTGTAAGTTGGTCCATTTTTCTTTTATGATATGTCCCATTTCAATAAATCTCATCTCACATAAATAAATAACTGTTCGAGGACTAAAGAGGTCAAATCTTCCAATATTTCATAAAAGGCATTAGAGAAAAGTCCAAGGCACAATCATCTCACAACCACCCAAATTTATCTTGTGACCCTTTGGAGGGGGCCTGACTCCTAGGTTGGGAACCACTGGACTAAACTAAATGTATAAACCAGCTAAGAAAGTAAAATAGGCTATTACTTACGCATTGATGCATTAACAATCTTATAATGTTTTATATAGGGCATTTTGTTTCTGCAGAACGAGTACTTTAACGTTGGTTTCTAAATACAGTACAGGACTTGTACTTGTAATTGAGTATTTATACGTTGTGGTATTAGTACTTTTACTTAAGTAAAGGAACTGAGTACTTCTTCCACCACTGGATGTGAGGCATTTTGTGTCAGTGATCTTGAAAAAGAAAAAGAGGAAGATGCTCTAACAGGTCAGACAGGCTCAGATGTACTGTAAAGAGTTAATAGAGAAGGAGAAAAGGTGAGTGAATATGGAAGAAACGTCTTTTATGGTTGTGTGTGCAGTGTCAGTTCCAGTGGTGGGGGTGAAGAGAGAGAGAGAGAGGGAGAGAGAGAGATGTGTATGTGTGTGTGTGTGTGTTGCTCAGATTTTCCTACTGCAAAATCCAGTCAGCTCTGTTGGAGTGATGCTGTGATAGAATGAGGGGTGAGAGGGATAGTGAAGAGTCTCCTGATGATGATTTCATTGATTCTTGCAAACTGCTGCTCACATTATTGTTTATAGGCTAGCCTACTGTTTCACTGACTACGTTTACATGCACATAATTAAAGTGAGTAGCCTAGTCAGTCCACTAATAGTCCAGTTTACATGCAGCCGTGCAAAACAGGACTTTTTTCAAAGTTTACCACCGGTGGCGGAGTTGTTCGACCGTGCAAACACGTGCGTCCCTCTTTCATTTCTTCAAGCACCTTCTTGAAAAGATCGTCGTTGCGATGTTTGCGCATATCCAAACACCTGTTTGAAACAAGTGTTTCATTAATGTATAAAAGTAGCTGTGTTTCTTTTCTTTTGAGCATGCATCTCTACCGCAGCCGGATTCACTTAAACTGTTTGTCTGGTTGGTTTTGTGTACAACAACCATAGCAACACACAGAGCTGACCGTAAGCCATCAACAGGGCGTAAACTGTTGCAAACTGCGGTAAAAAACCCCGATTGAGACCAAGGGGGTAAGCGTCTCCTCACAACCCGTAGATCCTATGGCGCCATTTTGATGCTAATAAGTACTCACCCCCCATTAGCATCCCATTGACTGCCATTCATTTTGACGCCACTTTGACAGCGAATAACTTTACATCTGAAGCGTTTAAAGACTTTATTTGTCCATTGTTTATTTCTAAAGAAACACGACAATGTATAAAAGGCTCCATTACCTTGTACCTCACGTTATGGCTCCGTAGCAGACGTTTTTGTAAAAATAGGCTAACGATTGTGTCATAACCACGCGACTTACTGTCGCATAGTACAGGAATTACCGTATAGTACAGGAGAAGCTTGCAGGCAGTTTCGACTTACATTAGCTGTTTAAGTTTAATTACTAATGTTAACTAGCATTTTAGTTAGCAATAATTAGCCTGTGTGCATGTTATCTCCTTACATATACCTACGCTCTCCGTCTCTGCAAGATTGGGAATGATTGAGATTTCTCTTGGCACAGCTACCAGAAGACTTCCACCTTTCAGAGAGGTTGCTCACATCACATTTACGTCGTCTCTCTCAGTTGGAGTCTGCGCAGTAACGCTCGGCGCTCACCGGAAAAGTGCTTCTAATATCCTTCACTGGTCTCTGTCCAGAGACACGGGATCTGTTGGTCCATTCTTATATACTGTCTATGATTGAGACGCATATTCCGGATGCGCAGTATAGGCCTACATGTCCACAGAATGCTAAATTCGGGAAAAGGCCTTATTCGGAATATCCAAACGGAATATGCTGTTTACATGACCTGAATCATAGTGGCATATCATAGTGGGGGGTCTGGGTGTCCTCCCCCAGGGAAGTTTTGAGCATCAACGACTTCATTTCCTGTATTCGGATACACTTTTATGCACCAATTTATGTTGGAAATACCTTCATTTAGCCTATGTGAAGAAGAAAAACACAGATGACAATTCAAAATATATCAAAAATATAATAGAAAGTATGTTGTTGCTTGTCATTGGGCATTTTTAAGTGGGTATATGGAAATCCTGGAGCTTTCTTAGTGGGTATACGTATACCTGTGTATCACGTAGACTACACCACTGGGTGCAGCTGCTATCAGAAGTAGAATTTCAACTATGATTGTCTGGCTCAGTTTTGACAAAAAAGTTTCATGATGCCATATGCTACATGTAAGATTCAATTTCAATTCAATTCAATTTTATTTATAGTATCAAATCATAACAAGAGTTATCTCGAGACACTTTACAGATAGAGTAGGTCTAGACCACACTCTATAAAGCCCCAACAATTCCAATAGTTCCCCCAAGAGCAAGCATTAGCAGTGGCTATTGCGACAGTGGCGAGGAAAAACTCCCTTTTAGGAAGAAACCTCGGCAGACCCAGACTCTTGGTGGGCGGTGTCTGACGGTTGGGGTTATGACGGTACAGGATGTAGCGTGGCACAGCAGAGCATGGGTGGACGCGGTGGACGCAGCAGGACGTAGCCGGGCATTGCAGGGAATCGCAGAGCGTAGCACAGTGTAGCAGGTCCATAGCCACAGCTGCACCCAAGACCCAGGTCTTGGTGTCGCCCTAATCCGAGGCGATGTTCTGGGCGAAGAAGAAACATAAGGACTACGGGGAATAAACTCCCCAGAGCTAGGTGAGTAACAAGCACTTCTGAGACAGGATGTGCATAAAAGGAAACAAAAGAAAAGAGCGTGTCATAAGAAGGAACTTCCTCGGCAGTCTAGAATTATAACAGCATAACTAGGAGAGGCACTATATTATTGATTATACGATAGGTAAATCTGATGACTGTAAAGAGAAGCAGAGAGAAGCAGGGGTGCTGTGTCTGCAGCTATACACCCTGCCCCGCCGGTCTAGGCGTTCACTGCAACTCATCACTCCCTAACTATAAGCTTTATCAAAGAGGAGAGTTTTCAGTTTAGTCTTAAATGTAGCAACGGTGTCTGCCCCCCGAACCCAGATTGGGAGCTGGTTCCACAGGAGAGGAGCCTGATAGCTGAAGGCTCTGCCTCCCATTCTACTTTTAGAGACTCTAGGAACCACAAGTAACTCTGCATTCTGGGAGTGTAGTGCTCTAGTGGGACAATAAGGTACTAAGAGGTCCTCAAGATATGAAGGAGCTTGACCATTTAGAGCTTTATAGGTCAGAAGAAGGATTTTAAATTCAATCCTGGATTTTACAGGAAGCCAATGGAGAGAAGCTAATACAGGAGAAATATGATCTCTTTTCTTAGTTCTTGTCAGAACACGTGCTGCAGCATTCTGGATCAGCTGGAGAGTCCTAAGGGACTTATTTGAGCATCCTGATAATAAGGAATTACAGTAGTCCAGCCTGGAAGTAACGAATGCATGGACTAGTTTTTCTGTATCGTTTTGAGATAGGATGTTCCTAATTTTAGCAATGTTACGAAGGTGAAAAAAGGCTGTTCTAGAGGTTTGTTTTAGATGGCCGTTTAAGGATAGATCCTGATCAAAAATAACTCCTAGATTTCTGACAGTAGTACTGGAGGCCAGGGCAATACCATCCAGAGTAATTATATCTTCGGCTAATGAGGTTCGTAGGTGTTTCGGGCCCAGCACAATAACTTCGGTTTTGTTTGAGTTTAACATCAGGAAATTGTAGGCCATCCATGATTTTATATCTTTAATGCAAGCTTGAAGTTTAGCTAGCTGGCTGGTTTCGTCTGGCTTGATTGACAGATATAATTGGGTGTCATCCGCATAACAGTGAAAGTTAATTGAGTGTTTCCTAATAATATTGCCTAGAGGAAGCATATATAAGGAGAATAGAATTGGTCCAAGCACTGAGCCTTGAGGAACGCCATGGTTAATTTTAGCGTAATTGGAGGGTTTATTGTTAACATTAACAAATTGCGATCGATTAGAGAAGTAGGACTTAAACCAGTGTAGTGCGATTCCTTTAATGCCAACTAAATGTTCCAGTCTCTGTAAGAGGATGGTATGGTCAATAGTATCGAATGCAGCACTAAGATCTAATAAGACAAGTACGGAGACAAGTCCTTTGTCTGATGCAGTTAGAAGGTCGTTAGTAATTTTCACCAGTGCCGTCTCTGTGCTATGATGCTTTCTAAATCCTGACTGAAAGTCCTCAAATAAGCTATTGCTATGTAGAAAATCACATAATTGATTAGCGACTACTTTCTCAAGGATCTTGGAGAGAAAGGGAAGGTTAGATATAGGTCTATAGTTGGCTAAGACCTCAGGATCGAGGGTGGGTTTTTTCAGTAGAGGTTTTATCACAGCTACTTTAAATGACTGCGGTACATAACCTGTCAATAAAGACATATTTATCATATCTAGCAATGAAGTGTTAACCACGGGTAACGCTTCTTTAAGTAGCCTCGTTGGGATGGGGTCCAAGAGACAGGTAGATGGCTTTGCTGAAGAGACCTTTAGTATTAATTGTTGAGGGTTTATAGGATAAAAGCAATCTAAGTATATGTCAGGTTTAGTCGTTCTTTCTAGCAGTCTGTCAGTTAAAGGTGACCCATTAGAGGTTGGGGGCAAGAGGTGATGAATAGTATCTCTAATTGTTATAATTTTTATCGTTAAAGAAACTCATGAAGTCATCACTACTCAGAGCTATAGGAATAGATGGCTCAATAGAGCTGTGGCTATCTGTCAGCCTGGCTACAGTGCTGAAAAGAAACCTTGGGTTGTTCTTATTTTCTTCTATTAGTGATGAATAGTAGTCTGATCTGGCCTTTCTTAGGGTCTTCCTATAGGTTTTCAGACTGTCTTGCCAGTCTAAACGAGATTCTTCCAGTTTGGTGGAACGCCATTTACTTTCAAGTTTGAGCAAGATTTGCTTTAATTTACGAGTTTGGGAGTTATACCAAGGTGCTAGTTTCCTTTGCTTCATCGTCTTCTTTTTAAGGGGAGCAACAGAGTCTAAAGTAGTCCGTAGGCAGGCCGTAGCACCGTCTACGAAATTATCAATTTGAGAGGGACTAAAGTTTACATAAAGATCCTCTGTTATATTACGGCACGGTAATGAGTTTAGTGCTGTTGGAATATCTTCCTTGAATTTAGCTATAGCACTGTCAGATAGGCTTCTAGCGTAGAAGCTTTTATCTAATTTCGTATAGTCGGGTAGTAAGAATTCGAAAGTTATTAAGAAGTGGTCTGATAATAAAGGATTTTGCGGGAATACTATTACGTCTTCAATTTTGATGCCATATGCCAGCACAAGGTCAAGGGTGTGGTTAAAACAGTGCGTGGCCTCGTGCACACTCTGACTGAAACCAATTGAATCTAGTAGTGAGTTGAAAGCAGTACTAAGGCTATTGCTGTCAACGTCCACATGGATATTAAAATCACCTACAATAAGTACTTTGTCTGATTTTAGGACTACACATGATAAAAACTCTGAGAATTCCGATAAAAATTCAGAATATGGACCTGGTGCTCGGTAGACAACAACAAATATAATAGGCTGTACTGTTTTCCATGTTGGATGCTGAAGATTAAGAACGCGATTTTCAAAAGAGTTATAATTTAGTTTAGGTTTAGGATTAATTAACAGGTTTGAGTCAAATATGGCTGCAACTCCCCCTCCTCGGCCTGAGCCTCTAGAAATTTGAGTATTAATATGAGTGGGAGGAGTGGCTTCATTTAGACTGACATACTCTTCATGGCCCAGCCATGTTTCAGTTAGACAGAATAGATCAATTTGATTATCGGATATCAATTCGTTTACTAGTATTGCTTTAGAAGACAGAGATCTGATATTTAGTAGACCGCATCTAATTTTCCTATCCTGTTCTATCATTGCAGTGGTAGTTGTAATTCCAATTAGGTTGTTAAGTATTGCCCCTCTTTTGGTTACCTGTGATTTAACTGATCTGAGTCGAGTTACAGACACTGTCTCGTTTTTTGGGGCAGATTGTGGCTGACGTGAACTGGATGCTAAATTGACTATGTTTGCAGTCAACTTCTTATTACTTAGGGGATTCAACACTTTGTATGGTCTATTGTTGATTATAACTGGAATAGTACTAGTACTACATGTTACCCTGCAGAAAACATTTTCAGATTCATTCACTTGTAAAGTGCCATTAGGATCAATACCTGGGGGGCATGAATCTGTGATATTTTCAACAGAATGTCAATACTTAACTTTCAGTGTGGTCGTTATGTTGTCAGATAGCAGCCTGGCTCCATGTCGGTTTGGGTGGAGACCATCATGTTTCAGCAGGCTGGGCCTCTCCCAGAACAAGTTGAAGTTGTCGACATAGGGAATGCCCAGGGAAGCGCAGTGGGGTTTCAGCCAGGTGTGGAGCCAGAACAGTCTGGACCATCTTTCAGCACCCTTTCTGTAGGTAGGTAGAGGCCCAGAAATGACGATCCGTTTTCCTGTGCCCATCAGGGTGGTGATGAGAGTGGTGAAGTCTTTTCGAAGTGCTGTCGACCGTCTCTCTCTGATGTCGTTTGTGCCCGATGATGTTGTCGACCTTAGCGTGGCAGGCGAGGATGCTGGGAAGTTTGTGCTGGATGTCACGGACCTTGGCACCAGGGAAGCAGTAGACCTTGGACGGACCGCTAGGTGTAGGGGGAATGTAGAGGTCCCTGACCATGGAGCTTCCGATGACCAGCGTGGAAGTTGTTGGGTCTGAAGGGGGGCGCGCCGACTGTGTGGATGGGCCAGGATGAGCGCCGTGGGGACGTGGCAGAGAAGGGTTTCCGCAGAGCAGAGGGAACTCCTCATCGTTCATCAGAATGGTGTAGCGATTTTCTAGTCGTATAGTAGCAACGTTGACGGAGGCCCTCTCCAAAACCGATCCCTCTTCACTTGCAGTTCACAAGTCAACACTTGCGGATGCTCCTGCTTGTGTTAGCAAGCTGTGGATACTCCGTTACTACTGCCACCAGCTCTTACACTCGGAGAGAGACGAGGCTGACTGCTCTGAACAGACAGGAGAGTCGCTCAGGCTGGTGTGGAGTGGAGCTGGTCAGCAGAGCTGACTTGGTTCTCGGCAGAAGCCGAGGAGAGACGACAGGGACAGAGGTTGTATTAGTGCGTGGTGGGGTGAGAGTAGTGCAGGGCAGAGTGGAATCAAGACATCCGACATTAGTGTGTGTGTGTGAGGGGAACTTCCAATGATAATGGTGTCAAGGAACTGTTCATTCACCTTGATCTGGTGGAGAGTCGCTATTCTGGCTTCAAGTTCCACTATCTTCTGGCTGAACAGGAGGCACGAGTCACAGCCAGGTGTACAGCTGAGGGGGGGCATCGTGTAGCTTGCTAGTTTAGCTAGTAGCAACGTTGACGGAGGCCCTCTCCAAAACCGATCCCTCTTCACTTGCAGTTCACAAGTCAACACTTGCGGATGCTCCTGCTTGTGTTAGCAAGCTGTGGATACTCCGTTACTACTGCCAAAATATAGAAAAGAATTCCAAGGAGGCAAACATCCTAAGGGGTCCGCGTCACCTCCCCGCTAGCAGACAGGCTAACTAGCCGTTAGCACAACAAATAGCTAGACGTTGGTTAACGGAGCGGAGGAGAGTTTTACAAACAACGGAGAAACTGCGGCCAGACAGGTCCGGTTAAAATACAGCTAGACGATGCAAAGAGTGACTGTATTTCACTGTAGAGGACTTAAATCGCAGGACGTTAAGCAGTCTGCAGCTTCCGTTGTCTACTGTAAGAGTATGTATTATTCCTGTAAAGATGCCCTCTTTTACTTAGAATCAGGTCCTGTAAACCCAACTTGGCTCACTTAAGACTTCACTGGAATTAGGTTTTTAAAAATCTCATTTCACCAATTTGCTAATCCTTTAGTGTGAAATAGGTTTGCGTACAGGAACTCATCTTTTTAAAGAGATTGGCGAAGGTCTGTATAACAGATCATGTCCCCAAAAGCAGACTTCATGATGATTTATTCATAAAACCAGGGGGTTTGATTAATGAATGTTCACCAAATCTGTATGAGAAATCTCCTAAGCATTGCACGAAGAGATCGGAGTCAGTGAGAGCTCTTCATGGCTCCATCCTTGGCCCTTTTTCATCTAAGGTCACGGAGGTCTGTTTTTCTCCTGGATAGCTCTGCTTAAGCACATGACCACATAAGGATAGGCAGCGCTGGCTCAGTTATGTAAACACTTGCTGAGGAATAGCTCCTTTGACGCTGGGTGAAATATCCCCCAACTCTGCAAATGTGAGAGCAGGAATAACTGTGCGCTCTGTTCCTTTTGACATGAATTGTCCTCTTAAGTGTATGCTTTTATTGCAATCTACATCTGCTTCTTGTTTCAAACAGCCTGGACCCCCCACACAAGATGTTTATTGCAGTTCATTTCTAAACAGAGGTGTTTAACCCTCTTTCCCTGACGAGAAAGAAACTCCAAGTTTTTGAATTTAATTTAAGAGTAAGAGACGTCATGGCTCAGTCTGGACTTATATTACGGCCTCTACTCTCTCCCTCTCTGTCTCTTTTTTCCAGTCTCTGACTGATCGTAAACACATCCAGTCATCATCCTCTCATGTGTAATGTTTGTAAGCTGATGTCAGTGAGTTATCTATTTGTTCCGTTTGGTTCGATGCAGAAACAGGTCTGGCTGAAGGTCTAGATGGATACAAATTGTGATATTGGAAAGTTATGTGCAGTAGACACATAAACCACATAACAGTTCTGTGCTAACTAATTATAGGCACATCTTTGACGTAATGCGATTATGAGTTTTGAGTGAAATTGAGCTTGAGAAAACAAACACAAATCCTCCGAATTTAGCACAATATCCAGACTCCTTGGTGAAGTGGAAAGAAATTCAGTATGTGATCTCAACAAGCAACTTGGCAGCCATGTGGACTGGACTAGTCGTAGCAAAACCCTGCCAGGACAGCCTGCTATCAGTCTGTTGTCTTAGGTCAGACATCCACCCATCACACAGGAGATACTTAGCTTCTGATGTCATGATGTCATCTTTATGCTGCAGGCATTTGCGTGGCAGCCGCCTGTTCTAAAAGATTAACTGGGCTCACCAGGGAGGTTTGACCTGTACGAACCCTGTCAGTGCAGTGTTTGGGTGAATTATATCTCACTTCTACATGCATTTCTTCCCCCTGGGACTTTGGGTCTCTGAACACGTTGTGGTAATTCACTTGGAAGTTTTGTTTTTGTTCTCTGTTGTCTCAGAATGGGAACTATTTCACTGCCAAGCCTCTGTTTGGTCTTATCAAACAAATAAATCTGGATCTAACCACGACGGAACATGGTTTTTACAATGTGTTGTTCCCATGCTGAGGTGCTGTAGTGATCCAACTAACACAGTTTGTTCTTTGTTTTTCAGCATGAAAGATTGTCAAGGTGAGGATTTATCATTGTTTTAGTTGTTTACTTCATGTAATATAGAACTGTATTTTCTGAGGAAAATCCAAAATAAATGGCCTAAATAAAGTGGCAGTGTGAACTGAATGTGTTACTTTTAGATATGACTCCAGTGGGGAGAGTGTGACAGACAAACCATTGGGCCGCACCAGCTCTTACACTCGGAGAGAGACGAGGCTGACTGCTCTGAACAGACAGGAGCAAGACTCCACTACCAAAGACTATAAGAAGGTAGTAACTTGTACCTCAGTTTAAACAAGCACAGTCCCTCCTGAATGATTCATGTGGTGCCGAAAGCTGTTGGATCTCCAGGCAGATTTATTTATTTTAATACCCTTCCAATAAGGGAAAGCAGATGGAGATTTAATTGAAAATACATAATTAAATATATCTTGTCTTAAAATTCCAACCCAGTCTCACGGCAGTTCGTGAAATGGTCACGTCATGTACATGGACACGTTTATGTCGTTTTTTTGTGGTGGTCAGCACGTTATTTAAACTAATGTATTTCAATGGGAAGCATCTTTCGTGATCACAGCACGACTACGGTAGCCAACCTCCCGCACAGGGAGGTTGGTTGGTGTGGTGGATGGGTCAAACAACACAGGACTTTCACCCCGGAGACCGGGGATCGTGTCCCGCGTGTGGCATTTCGTTACCCCGTTGTTCTTTTCCTAAACCCAACCATCCCGTTGTTGTCGCGCATCCCCCAGAGACCGCGGCCGTCTCCCGCGTGTGACGTTTCCTTTCCCATTGTTCTTTTCCTAAACACAACCGTCCCGTTGTTGTCGCGCGTCCCCCAGAGACCACGGTTTGTGTCCCGGCGTGTGACGTTAACTTTCCCCGTTCTTCTTTTCCTAAACCCAACCTCTGTATAGATGCTTCCCATTACGTGCTGACCACCACGAAAAAAACAACATAAATGTGTCCATGTACACAAATCTATAGATTAAAAATAACGTGACCATTTCATGAACTGCCGTGAGACTGTGTTGAAAAATTCATAGGTAAGCTATTTTTAAATGTTGACATAACAAAATAGGCTATATATATTTTAATAAACAGATATATATATATATATATATAAACACAATAATGTCACATAGCTATATATAGGCTAGGGTAACATATGAAACATATTAACATTATACGTTCATTTTATTGATAGTACATTTTTATATCTCCAGTCATATTACTGATGCTGAACAGTCATATTCGGTTATTGTAAATCGTATTTAGACATTGATCTGTTGTTGATAAAAATGGATGCTCATACAAATAACCAGACCCAAAGCGGTTTTGGATAATGTTCAAGATTTTGATATTGCATTGATTTCTTCATTATTATATTTGTTTGGCACCAAAAGTGTTCAATATTAAATATATAAATAAATAGCCATGTAATTATGAAATCATGAATAAATGGAGTAAGATATTTAAATGAACTAATTTAGCTTAACAAGGCTGCGGCTAGCTGGCTAACTAGCTAGCTAGTCTGGAGAAACAATGCTAACAGCAGAAGTTCACCTCTGCAGCGTTTTGATTTTGAAGAAGGTCCTCAGAGGAAGACACAACTCTGTGAAGAGCGTAAAGACAGGCAGTCTTTCTTGGGGACACTCTACAGCATGAGCTAGCTAACACTGCTAACACTGGGTCTTCATTTTGATGCAGAGTGATCGCAATTCAGCCTAGCAAGTTAACTGGCTAGCTAGATAGCTATACTGTCGAGAGGTTTTCACTGTAGCCTAAGTGCACAGATGTTCTCATTGGTTGGTTTTCATACATAAATCTTGGTAGAATATAAATCTTGGCTTTGGTAGAAATCAAAACAGTGCTTTACAGATGTCAGCTCCCCAAGTTAGGATCAACAAAAAATACTTAAAACTTGCTTAGCTTTTGCTCTAAGCTAGCTAGCAGTGGCTAGCTGGCTAAATCTGATAGCACCCAAGCAACTGCTTAGCAGTTGTTGAGTTGGCTTGCTGAAAAGAGGCAGCTGGCTTAAAAAAGTGTCATTGGGAATAATAAAATTACCAAATAAAAAAATCATTTGAAGTAAAGAAATTATATAATGAAATAAAAATGATTTCTAATAAAACTGATATTATGGAAACAAGAACCTAAAATTACAGAAGGGGCTTCTTTTTTGATTATTTCAGATTTTACGTTCATTCATATATTTTACACACTTTATTCATTACTCGTTATTACAAAATGTTGTTTTTGTTTATCTAATATGGAAAACGTGGTTCCATTTGTTTAGGCTACTTGTTAACATTTCCTTGTTAGACTGACTAATGTGTTATGTAATTATTTAAAAAAAGGAATTGATGCATTAAAAGACCAGAATTTCTGGAATAAAGCTGGTAATTATTTATCTTCATTTTGTTCACGTTTAGATGTATGCAGAAGCTTTGCATGAGAATGAGAAGCTCAAGTCCAGGTTGCAGGACAGCAAACAGGAACTGGTCAAGATACGTTCCCAGCTGGAGAAAGTCACTCAGGTACAGGAAAACCGTCAATTCAGTCGTCTTTTCCACTCCCACGGGTGTGCGGAAGGTCGTGGCTGATTACTTAAAGGGGTGATTGAATGATTATATAGGGTATTTTACACTGTTCCTTAAGGCCTCCTAATAGGGTATGTAACATTGGTTGGGCTGAAAATTGCCCGAATGCTATTTTATTAGGCCCTTAACTACCCTGTGAATATGGCTCTATTTGGAACAAGAGCTTTTCTTCCAAATATGGTATGCTCATGAATATTTAGATGAGCTGCGCCCTGATTGATTTGAGCGAACCACATAGAAACACATTGGAGACGAGACAGCAGGTCTCATATTTCAGACACTGCAAAGTTATACATTGTTTGTCGGGCTATTTCGTTATTAAATTCACTTCTGAAACTTTTATAAGCGAAAAATCAACTATATAAAGCTCAAATATGGGCTGTTTTACGAAAATTGATGGCTAATTGCAAATTTGGTAAGACGTGTTGGACTTTAGCTAGGAGCTCCACACAGTCTGACGAGAAAGCGGCAACCTCCATACCCAGTGAAAGTCACCGTTTCCTTGGGTACTGGACTACTGGAATACTCGGGGCTTTGCGGAGCTCCGTGGCTGGCTGCCAGCTGCCGGCATAACTAGAGTAGCTATATTTACAGTTTGAATTTCATCACGCCACTTATATAACATCTACCCCAAGGTCTTATAAAGCTAACAATGGTGTCCGATTTCAATTTATTGAATTTTTGTGAACATTAGGGGTTTCGTTAGCTGCGACTGTCCCTTCAATCCTATGTGTACAGATCGCGGCTAGTTAGCTTCATTTTTGGCGTAATTAGAATATATTTACAATTTGAATTTCGTGAATGCATTTTTGTGAATTTCAGAGGAATTCTGAGAGGAGGCTAGCTAGCTCTCATTGATAGAGCTCCATCCAGCCGCAGGCTCTATCAATGAGACTCGCGGACAAGAGGTGTTTATTTCCCCGATCGTTTATTTAAATAACTCAACACATTATAATTACACACATTATAAGATTAACTGGAACCTGCGGTAAGAGATTGCTGGTGTAACAAGCTCACTGACCGCGCTCTCACTCACACACACCGGCCATTTAGCAGGAAGAGGGGAGCTGCAGGCCCTGGAGCTCTGTCAGGGCAGCAGCGTTTGGTAGTCCATTAACCCAAAAAACGGTGACTTTGCGCGGGTATGGAGTGCTGTGGGCTGCCAGCCGTGACGGAACTCCATCTACCTCACAGCAGGCCGGGGTCTGTGAAGGAAGGCAGGCCGGGCAGCGAGGCAGCAACACAGGCAGCACCGGCTGCTGAACTCCGACACACAGTCGGACAAAATTTGCAATTAGCCATCAATTTTCATAAAACGGCACATATTTGACCTTTACATAGTTGATTTCTCACATAAAAAAGTCTCAGAAGTGAATTTAGTGGTAAAATACCAGATGGACATACAATTTCTGAGATCTGCGCGACCTATTCAGAAGACTACCTGATCTCAGGTCAGTGGTGTAGCCTATGTAAATGTTTGGCCGTGACAAAGATAGAAATGAGGAGGAGCGGCCGAGTTGACGTCAACTAGGCGGCTCGTTGTGATTTGCCCGTTTTCAGAGGCAGTTTCAAATTGTGAGATTTGCAGAGGAAAGAGGTGTCAATGGGATTTTGAGGTTCTATGTATGTCCTAGTTACCCACTAAACTGTCATTATTCAAATATGACAAGGTAAAATCGGTTTTGCATTCAGTCACCCCTTTAATGAAATCATGTTGAAAAATACATATAATTCTCCGAGTACTTCACAATAACAGCCCCATTCTAACTTTCTAGAGGCACGACAGAATATCAGAGAGATCTACAGTACTTGAATCAGAGAAAAGGGTAAGTGTCTTGGCAACCTTTTGGCATTTTGGTATTTTATGCGATCATGCTCTTCTGCACTATCAAGATGGATGGATGCCCATATCCTTTCTTGGCCATTTCCCCTCTAATTTTCCTGTCTACTTCAAATCATAGTCGAATGGCTTTTCACTCTTTTTTTCCCAAGGGACCATAGGAGTGTATTTATTTCAATTGTTTCTTCTTTATTTACAGGAAAAACAAGCTCTTGAGAAAAGAGTGTCAAACATGGAAGATGAGTTAAAGGTCAGTGCATGCAAAAATAAATTGTGCATACTCACCCTGGGTTTAAATAGCAAATGTTGTCTCCAACTTGTGTTTCATTTATCTCAGATGTTTTCCCCCAACACTATGATAACACTAACAGTACTTGAAGGTACACACCTCCAGCCAAGCCCCTCATGCTAAATCAAGCACGCTTAAGGTA
Organism: Sander lucioperca; assembly: GCF_008315115.2. Classification (NCBI taxonomy): domain Eukaryota; kingdom Metazoa; phylum Chordata; class Actinopteri; order Perciformes; family Percidae; genus Sander; species Sander lucioperca. Next base: position 30,145,467 of record NC_050184.1, read on the forward strand.
TTTCTACAGAGCAAAACACACACATATAGCACACTCCAGGGTTGTTGTTAGCCAGGTGGGTTTGAAGGCAAGGGGAAGGAAGGTTAATGCTTCAGGCTCATTATCCACAGTGTTCTGCTGGGCCACTTCCTGCCAGGCTAAGGAGGAGCCTGTGTTGCTCCCCTGCTCCACTCATCTCACTGTTGGGGTGAACATTGTGACCTAGTTCCAGCTGAATACCAAACCCCGTCCAAGAGCAAAAGACCTGCTTTTGTGAGACATTCCTGCACTGCACTGTGTGTATTCTGCTTCACTTTGAAAGACAGGGCAGAGCAGCAGAGAAATTTCAAGCCTGAGTAGACATGGTCTGCACAGTATGTGTGTACTGTAGTTTGTGCAGGCAGTAACAAATGACACATGAGATTATAATTTGATTGATATGGCGAATTACAGCAACATTGTTATATTCCTCAAGAGAGATAAAATAACAGCTCCGGTCTGATAAATTATAATATGCAGACAGTGGAGGAAGGGCTGGCAAAGCGAGACTATGTAGACAGTGACGAGGACATTATAAATAGGATACATACAGCAGTGTGGTATGTCAGCAGCAGATGTTTGACCCCTGTGTTGTCATGGTTCCCTCAGCAGGACGCCCCACTGCGGTTCCGCTGTGGGTACCAGCCCTGAGAGCAGGTTGTCTCAGGGGAGAGGGCATGGTGAGTGGTTGCTATGACGCAGAGGAGTCACTGACACCTGCCTGTCACCTCACACGATTCTATTCTGTCAGAGATTCGGGCATGTTTACACGTGTGGACATACATGTACATCAGTACTTTAGACTATAAATACTACAGGGGCACAGGCACACAATCTTTTTCTTTTTCTTTAGATGCAAAGCACGCCAGGGAGCTGGCTTGTCACTCACTCACAAAGTCACTTGTTCACGTTTAGCAAGCTACAGATTGCTGTTCGGTCAGTGTCAGATTAGTGCCAACCTGTGCCACCTACTGGAAAGGGGAGATAGCAGCAACAATTAAGACCTCAGATGCAAAAATGCCAATGTTGGCCTCGAACAACAACTGCTGTATTTTTAACACTTAGACCACTGTGTGCGAGTGTTACAACTGCTGCAGCTGTTTCGTTTGTAGCTATTCAAAAAACTGCAGTTGTGACACTCTCCATGTGACAGAAGCATCAACATTGCAAACGATATTACACTCCTTGGCTCGCATAAGCACAACTTAATCTCCAGTAAAGGGGCGCAGGTTGGATTGGGACTACCTCCTTAGGTCTGAACCTGCTGGCAGTTGACTGGGCCTGGGATCAGGTGCTTCACATCTACAGCACTGTGTGTCCTTGTTTTCCCTTATGAAATATCAGTGTCCAATTACTTTGTAGGGTCTTACATTTAATACAGAAAAGCTGAATTGTTCTCGACAACCTCTGAAACGTAATTAATAGAAACTGTGTTAAATTATCTGCAGGATTTGAGAGTTTGGTCAGATCTAATTTAATATCAAAGAGCTCAATATTAAGAGAGTGTAATAAAGGATAGTGGTCATTATGCATTCTCGCCTCACTCTGTCCTTTATCTTCTCTCTTGCCAAGGGCGCCTCTCCAGAAACTGCGCCGTTTTATTCTAATAAGAGAACATTATATGCATGAACTGTTCAGTCCCAAATACAGGCAAGCTTCAAATTGCTTTAATAAATGTATTTTGGTGTTTTAAAAAGCAGCTGGATGTCCTCCTTAAACCTCATCCTTGGCCATATTCACTTCTACATCAGAAGTGCCCTGTGTGTGTGTGTGTGTGTGTGTGTGTGTGTGTGTGTGTGTGTGTGTGTGTGTGTGTGTGTGTGTGTGTGTGTGTGTTTTACGTGGTTTACCCTCAAGAATTGCGGCAAACCACAGATGTTTCTGTCGAACCACATTGAGGTTTACCTCAAAAAGGCAGGCCAAGAAGAAAGGGAAATGAATCATTTCTTTTCCTTTGACTTATAACTGACTAGGCTGTTGCGCAAAGTGTGAAATAGTAGAATTTTAGATTATGGGATTTTTTTTAAATTAATTTCTATTCCCTCTCCTTTGCAAAGCATATAACACTTTAGCACCTCACCACTCTCCACATACAGCACAGGTTTGATGAGCACAAACCCAAACACAACTGGCTTCATAATTTCCTTTGCTTGTCGCAGCTTTTGCTATTTCTTCTCCAAATCTCCCTGTTGTGTGAATACTTGTTCATATAAGTTTTGCTGATGAGTCCCTAAGATCTGTTGTTCTTTCCCCCTGTCTGTGTAGGTGTGTGGGCGCATGCCTGTATGAGTGGATATGTGTACAGTCTCTATATGAGTCTTTCTCTTTGCAAATGCCCTGCCCTCCCTGCATGCTTTCTCTGCCGGCCCCCTCTCTGTACCTCTGTCCTCCTCTGTGCAGGCTTTCCCTGCTCTGGCTCAGGTCCAGACCTTGCGGAGGGTGAACGAGTGTCTCCTGGCTGAGAATAGAGCCATGCTGCGCGTCCTCACCCGCCTCTCTGAAACGGCCTCCATGCCGGAGACAGAGGACCTCTGACACCATCTGTCCTCCTTTCTCCCCCTCCTCTCCCTTCCTCAGCCACATAACTTCTACTCTCCCCTCTTCTTCTGGTGCCTCTACAGCCCCCTCGTCCTCTGCTGTGTTCCTCTCAGGCAGGTCCTGCACCCTCCCGATGCTCACTCCCCCACACTGCAATGCATTTTCCACCTCACTCCTTTAACCCAATCTCCTTTATGGCCATCAGAGGGCAACCCTGCTAACCCCTCCCCCAAAACATTTCTCATAAGCCTCCTTTGAAGTGTATATTTTGCTACATCCACGTTGCATGGGGCTTCACATGACATGCACACTGCATTTCTTCTTCTTTCCTTATCACCTAGATTAAAGATCTAACAGCAGAGGTCTGCACCATGAAGAATAAACACGTTTATAGCAGTTATTGATCTTGCAACAGTCTAATATATGTGGCTCCTGTGTAATGTGCTGTGTGATCAATGCTAATTAGTTTGCCAAGGAAATAGCCATTCTAGCCAATCTTCCATAGGAAATGAAACATGTGAGATCATCACTCTTCAAAATGAGCAAGTCCTGTGCCACTGGGTAAGACATGGGGTTTGGTCTGTATTTCCCAAAAATGTTGAACTATTGCTTTAAATACATTTAGAGCAGGGCATTGCCATGATGGTGGGATTTATATACTGGAATTTTCACGTCATGAACATGTTGATGCCATGGGCTTTTGCCCATTCATGTTCGGTAATATGTCACAGCTTGAGAGCAGAGGGTTATTGTTTGTCTCTAGTAGAGGGGAAATACTTTGGCAAAGAAGTTGGTTATTTTTAGTCATCGCTCCCTTATGAGAGACATGACCTAGATTTGGGAAATTGACCCTCTCTCCGTTTCTCTCTCTTTGACTTTGTTCTCTTTTACTTTTCACATGCCGAACATATTGTATAAAGTCACCCCTCACTTGCATGATTAAGTACCGCAAAGCATGTCTTTATTGTTTGGCCTCAAACTTTACTGAAGGACAACTTTCAGTCCACTTGTTGTTAATGGTGAATGCTGAAGATTGTACCATTGGAGTCCAATGTCATCGTGTACCTGAAGCTTTAAATGACAAACTTCACAGTATCCACAAACCACTTAACATCTATTTATATGAAAATGATATCATTTTCTAATACCATTTCTTTCCTTCTGCTGTTCCAGATCTTAACAGAGCTCAAGTCAGACAACCAGAGGCTTAAGGATGAGAATGGGGCTCTCATCCGAGTCATCAGCAAACTGTCCAAATGAAAAGATGTCTGAAGCTCCTGTTCTGTGTCTGTGGATGCTCCACCCCTGTTGGCAGTTTAAATATCCACAATGTCCAAGTTGTGACTCCTCTCTGAGTTAGGTGATGGCTGCTTTGCACAAATAAATTCCTATTGGGACTTGTGAAGATCCAAAGAGAAGTGTTAAGGAGTTTCAGTCAAATTTCACTGTGTGATGATCGAGTTACAACAATTGTTTCTACGTGATTAGTAATCATAATTTTGTAATATCCAGTGATGTACATTAATAAAATAGGGACCAGTTGTACTGTTTGATAACCTTAAAAGGCCCAGTTTGAACAAATCCAGAGGTTTGCATGAAGGTACTGTTTCTAATAATATAACCACACATCACATGGAGACATCACGTTTGTTTGCTACATCACGCACCGCAGAAAAGTATTATAAGGATGTCTTGATTGTGAAAAAAGAGAGAAGTCAAGGGCCCCAAATGCCATTTTGGCATGGAGATATACTGTATTTTAAAAAAACCTTGTCATTTCAATCAGAATATATGACCACACAGGTAAAATAAGGCCCAGCCAAGCGACAAACAGGTGCTCTGGTTCCAGAAGCAAAAACTAGATATTAATATAAATCCACCAAGGCATCTGAGTAGCAACAACCATTGAAGCCAGCACAGAAGTGCTGTTAGATGCAGTTCTTCTAATGGCAAGTAGATGTTCGCTCCAGACCAAGAATGTATTGAAATGAAGGAGAAAATGCTTTTGATGATTTTTTATACAAGATCATATATAAAACCAATAATTTTGAACATTCTTACTCTAGTATGAAGACATTTAGGCTTAATAAGACACATTGTTTAGGTTTGTGTTTTAGATTGGTTTCTATTTCCAACTGGTTAGATCAATTTTTTGTGACAGTGAAATCTCTATCATTTCAAAAATTCCATTTTTGTTAACCTAGCATATGATAATGTCCCCACTGTATTTGGTATTTGAAGGGGGCTGTATGCTAGCCCTGAATATGGATATAATATATATGGAATATACATAATGCACTTTGAGTATTTGGGCATCACAGCACTGTATTATCTTCAGACTGGTTTCAGTTTCCATGATAACATAATTCAGCATTTGCCAGATTCTGTTCATCAGTTCTTTGTGTGGTTTTAGTCACAATTCTTCATTTTTTGTTTTGCGTGTCCTCTATAGAGGTTTTTTTATTCAATGGCTCAGCTTCAAAACAGCAGAATGGCTACACAGAGGAGACAGTCTGAGTGTGTGTAAAAGAAAGTGTCCTATGTTCTGTAATAGAGATATACTGTATTTATTTATTTATGCACTTTCTTAGTTCTAATCTTCATGCTTTGTTTACTCAATTTTCTTTCAAAGAAAACACACCAATTGTTTTGGTTGACTTCTTGGTCATCTTTTTGTTAGGTGATGAAAAAAGGCAAATGCCAAAATCTTGGTAGATGAACCGTAAATCACTGCTGACATTTTAGCCTCCACAATATTGTGTGATTAATAATAATAAATACATCTCCACAATTCAACTTTGGAGGAATTAAACTGTTGCTTGCACTTTTCATTATATGTTGTGTAGATTACATATATTTTAAACTTTGTTGTGTGTGTTGATATTGTCACGATAAATTATGTTAAATTAATTGTTGCCTAACTACACTGAGTTGCCAGTTTATGAAGTACACCTACCTGGCTACATCTAGTGCAATCCAATACTACAGTACAACCCTGCAATAAATCCCAACTTTTTTTGTTCTGGTCATCTGGTTATGGAGGCAGTATTTACTGATGCTACTCCATTGTGTTGCATTATATTAAAATGTTCTTCAATATTTGGGTTCCATAAAATGTGTGACTTTTTTTTAATTTAATGTTAACTAGATGGTCTACTTAACATGAGAAATACTAATACAATTAGAAAGAGGCTGCTGCCTTGTAGTGGTTTTTAATGTGGCTTATGGGTTGCCATCACCTTATATATTCCAAAAAGAGTGAAGGTAGATAAATGTCATCTTATCATATTTAATGTATGAAACTGCCAGACTCCGCTTGCATTTAATATCCTTTAGCTGTAGAGTTGCTAAAAGTGATGAATGGTGTGCCAGAGACAAAAAAGGTTTCGGTATCTGTCTTCTGTTCACTTTAATGGATGAGGTGACCAAAATCCCCAGGGTTGGATGTATTCCTTTAACAATACGATGGTTTTGGAGTCCAGTGTTATCTTTGGTCACATCCAGTACTCATGTACTCAAAACTACAAATAAGATACAGCTATTTCTACACATGCTGTAGCTTTACTGAACTATATGCAGTTGAACTATGTATTGAAAATGTTTGTAATGTGTTGATAGCTTAATATACGCACATTGGTTTACTCACTTTGCTTAATAAACTGTAAAGGAATGGAAATGATTCTCTGTGTGACATTATTATATTATGCATCAGAGGCAGAGAGATTATTAGGAAGCAGCTGAGCTGAACGCTTTGCATATTAAACACAAACAAGTCATGGTAATTAAAAGGCCTTTATTTCCTATTTGTTTTTTACAGAACTGGTAACACATATGATAAAGTTGTAATAAGTTATTTGGTTCCCTTGATAACTTTATAAGGATCCCCAACGTTTTTCCACATAAGGGTCAAGAGGAGTTTGTGAGCAACGTTTGTGTCCAGTCAAGGGCTAAAGCATGCGATCCACAGTAGGCACAAGTACTGACATGAACACGCGCACCACGACACTAGACACGAAGAAACACAGCTAGAGGACACAACCTGACTGTCCTCCGACGCTTCAAAAGATGACGGAGAAGAGAAAGAGGTGAAAAAAGAAAAGAGAGTCTTGAGAATACAGTTGCATCAGGGATGAGAGGTGGAGGACTAAGCGCTTAAGAGGGGAGTTTGGTACGTTCCTGCATGTTTGGCAGTATACGGTATGTCCATGTTGTAAACATAAAGGCCGGCATTCTTTACGCTCAGCAAAATGCAGATTCAGTGGAGAAATCAACAAGCCTGCTTCCTATTCAGCATAATGATACTGATGGTACATAGCTGGTTACACATAAACAGGACAAAGACACAAACAAAAAGCAAATGTAATTCTGGCATTGATTCAAATACAGTCCTACTCTCTACATTCTACATCACGAAAACAAATAAAGACAGAAGGTGTGATTACACGTATGCACAAGAATACAAAGAAGAAATACAGCGAGTAATAGAGGAGACAAGACAACATGTTTCAGAGTGGTGTCTTTACCCGCTGAGAGGCTTTTCAACACATTTTGACAGGGTGGTAAATGATATACTGAACTTTGGATGTTTTCCCTTTTTAAATCCCAGCATTTGTTCAAAAAAAAAAAAAACAGGGAAAAAAAGAACAACTAGTTGTGTGAACGGTGTTCTAAAACTGTCTCTGAACAGCTGAAACAGCCCACAGTTTCAGATACAGTTGTGCATAAGGTATTGTACATCTACACGGCTATCAACAGAACAGAATAACCCCCATATTTCAAATAGAACTAAGGTTGTTTGAGTATTACGGTCATACACACACAAAGATGTACATTTAAGGATGAGTTATGTGTCCCAGGCACGCAGACCTGTACTGTATACTGTATTTATATATTCTAGTGCTGTGTTTTTGCACCATGTCTGCTAAAGGGCCTACACTTCATCCATTTATCCCACATACACAAGCACACACAGCTCCCAGTCTCTGTCCCCCATAGAACTTGGATATAATGTAACTGTGGTGACCCAAGCAGAAAAAGGAAATATATAAATAAATAAATAAATCTTTCAAATGTGCTATAAATTGACCTGTAATCACATTTGCCTCATCATTTGATGTGTTCTGTTTGCCTCTGCAAGAATTGTTATTTTGGCTTTGTAGATGCAAACAGTGTTGAGGAATGCTGGCAACTGCAGTCAGGTAATGGCAGTATTTTGTGAAACACACTGAAATCCTGTATTTGAATTGTTCTTAGTGCATCATTTGGTCACAGTCAGTAACAGTAAAGGGACAGCGAATAAATATAATATTGCATTAGGCAACGTGTGGGCGTTGCACAGCACATTGAAGATTGTTGCCAGGATATAGATAAATGGCAGTTTACCATTTACTTCAGAGACATTTTTTTGACTGAGGTAAACTTAAAAAGAATATTCTTTTTGGGAAATAGGCATATTCGCTTTCTTGCCAAGAGTTAGATGAGAAGACCGATGCCACTCTTATCCCCCTGTTTCCAGTCTTTATGCTAAGCTAACCGTCTCCTGGCTCCAGCACAATTTGGCTTTCTTGGCAAGAAAGCCAAATTTGGAACTACTCCCATTATCTCATATTGTGCATGACATATGTATTTCTATGTTATTTTCATATAATTTCTGCCATGTGTATTGTGAAAATCATAACTCAATGCATAGTTCTATGGGAGGGATTCAGGCTTAAACGTGGATGCCACACACAAGTTTCTCTCTTTTTGCTTTAAAATGGTTAGATCTCCTACTATATTGTTTTGTTGCTTGGGCAACATGCTAAACAAACCAACAAAAACCATCAGCATGAGCCGCACATCACCAGCAGTGTGTTATTGATTGTACATGTGGTCACGAGTACATTCTGCTGCTAAACCGGAAGAAGAGAAACTGTAGAAGTGACCCAGTTTAGTTCATAAATTGCACTCAGCCCAAGACAAGAACACACTCTCATGTATATATATATATATAATTTTAGCATATAATTTTATGGAGAACCTATTGTGATATTATATCTACCGGTATTATTTATACTATCAAAACAAGGCATATACATTACTAATCACAATACTGTACAATCAGCTACCTCTATGAAACAAGGACATCAACAGCTCTGAAAGTAGAAAAAGACACACTCACTCTACTAAACTCACAAGTGTTCTCAAAGCTCACGTGTACAGAAAAGTGGATTTTGCCCTCTTGATGAACAAAGACCTCTGAACGGAATGTAAAAGAGAGAAACACTGGCCGAGGAAAATGAAGACGTCAGATTTTTTTTTCTTCATAAATACACTCTACTCAGCTGAGCTCTAAAGAGTTAGTGCTTGAGTTTTATGGCTTTAGTTTTATCTTATTCACTTATCTTGTATACACATACACGTATTGTATAATAAACACAGTAAAAGAGACACAGCCGTGAAGGGTTTCAGGTCATTTAAGTACTGTAGAAGTGGAAAAATAAAAACTTCCAAGAAGAAAGAAGGAGAGAAGAAGGGATTCCAAGTCATTGGTGTACACTGGAATGGGATTATTCATCTTTTGGCTCCTAGAAATGCATTTCATACAAAGATATGATCCAAGACTTCCCAACTGGCACAAATAACAACTCCTACAATCCACCTACAGATTTGCAGAATGATTGGATCTTCCTCTAATGAGTTATTTCAGAATAACACAGTGCCAAATCTGTTATTAGAAAATATTCCTCTTATAGACTTGGAGACCCCCCCCCCATCCCAAACATTAAACAATTGAAACATATTTTGTTTTGTTTAAAAAAAAGATTAAAAAAAAGAAAAAAGAAGCAATAAGCAATAGCAATAAAATCCATAAATTTGTCAAACATTGGCCTTCAGAAAAGTGCTGAAACAAAATGTATGGCAGATAAATTATATCAAATCAAAAGTTTGATCACAAGGAATTATATAGCAAGCATGCGGCTACATTTTCATCCTACATGAACTCACACACAGTACTGGACGACACACTTGCTTAAGAGTTTCAGGCGTGGAAAGGTTCTTATTAGTAATGGTACTCTAATATTTGTATGACATTCTCTCCAATGACCCTCATGGAAAATAAATACACATTTGTTTCATTTAGAAAATATACAGTGCATCTTTTTTTCCCCTTCGTTTGTGTTATTAAAATGACAAATGACACCCACTTACGTACACAAGATATTTTTGCTTTGTCTCTAAAACATGCTCCTATGTACAGTATTTTGTATAAACATGCAGTATCAACGTGAACTATGTATATAGGCAAAACTACACACCAATGGGTTGCTTGATTGCTTCCATGTTGCCTTTTCTTTAGCGTTGCTTCATCAACAGAGGAAAAAGATTATGTGAGATGAAAAACGGAAAAACTGAACATGGTCTATGTTGGTTATAAAAAAATAAATAAAGCGTTACAATTTCCAACAGAGAAAGATACAAAAGCATTCATTAAATTCCCAGAATGCTGTGGTACTGTCTACATTTGATTTACATTGACTTTGCATTTTTTTTTTTGCACACAGTCAACGGGTAGTTTTTGCTGTTGGTGCAGACAGCACTGATTTGAACTAATAACTAGACCTGCAAGCAGGTGTACCTGGGCCCAAATACCCGATGTATATCAGGATTTGAATTAACAATTAAGCATTCACCAATTTATTCAGGGCAGAGGAGTGTTGGTAAGACAACAGTTTGGATTTTGTCAAAGTTCGTCCTCAAAATTCCTCTTCAACAGAATAGTAATCTACACTGAACCAATTACATTCTGTGAAGGAGCCAGGGAGCAGCATTAGATTGTAATGTGTCTCTTTTCTTTTTAGAGGAGTCCATTTATATAAGGAGACCTGTCTGGCATGCCACATTGTGCCACAGAAAAATTCAATCTCACAACATTTTATCATAAAAGAGGAAAAAAAAAAACTACACAGATCAAAGAACAGTGTCAAATCACCACACAGCAGAACAATACCCAGTAGTGCAATTAAATTCAACAGTTTGGTAAGCTGTGTATAAAATACACACGGATCTGTGCCTTCTTCCAGACCATATCCTTGCAATCAAGTGAGAAACCAAATATTCAAACAATCCAAACGCATACACAAAAAGCTGGGCGGAAACAAAGCAACGACAAATAAACTGCATACACAATGCACTCCCTTGCACCTTTTTTTCGTCTTAAAACCAGCAGTCATTGCTAACAGAAATCATTAAAGCTCTGGTTTTCTGAGGGTACTTAAACATAACATTTGGATTTAAAGTGCTTGAGGAATAAAAGTATTTTAAGTTAAATAATAATAAATACAACTGGATAAATAAAAGTAAATAAAGAAATGAAGAGAACAACACCGCTAACTGGAAGGCGTCCCTGGTAGTTGAAAATTGCTTATTTTGTTACTTTGAAGGCTTGTCTCCTTTATGACTGTAAGACGGTTATAGGGATTCCTTTGAAGTAAAACCCTTGTGTCAAGTCCATGACTAATGGCAGTAGCACTGAACAAGTGAGATACAGAATCAGAGGCGTTGGGAGGGGAGGAGGTGGACTGCAGGCAGTAATCGACACCTTGTAAATATCATGTCATTGGTGGTTGGAATCAGTCTCTGTTGTACCCACTCTGATATTCCTTGCCTTTTGTTATTCAAATGACAGACACGGCCCTTTTTGCACAGTCAAAAAATAGACACATACCCTTTTTTTGTTACTAAAAATCCACCACTCCCTGTTTCCTAACGTATCATTTCATGGATAAATGAAACTATCACTAGTCGTGAGCCTTACGTTACCGAAAAAAACAAGCGCTCAAGCTTCTGAATCCAACATTTCATTCTCATCAAGTGGAGCAATTGAATAATAAGAACCCGTTTAGAAAAAAAGGCATGGAGTTTCAGTTTCCTCTCAGTTTTCCTGAGACAATGGGTGAAAGATTAACTAATCAAAAAAAGGCAGTGTGTTTGTGGGCAACTGGATATGTGCCTATCCCTACTTGCTACCCAACTCTAGGAATGTACATCAAACTAACAGAATCATCTAGTATGATAACTGGCAGGTGTGGAACATGGTGCACAATACACCTAAGGAATGGACCTGCTTGTGTTATTTCTCTATCATATGGCAGTATAAAGCATTTTATTATTAAGCACTATTCTAAGCAAACTGTGTCACTAAAGGGAAGGGGTGAGAAGTACAATATGAGAGAATGTATGTTTTATCCCCTCTATCACCAGATTCCCAAATAGCACTCTTACTGTTCTTCGTAGTCTACTGTGTATTCTTATTAATGGAACCACAACCCCAATACAAAAATAGATCTAAAGGAAATCAACGGAGTATCTGTCCATCCAGTAACGTGTCTTCTTTTTTCAATGACATGATTTTCATATAACATGATGCTTGCTTTTAAACTATATTTCCCATCATGTTGAATGGTATCTATGGATCTTTTGAAAGGTGGCAGCGGGAGAGGAGGAGGGGGTGGGGTGTTTTTTTTTTTTGAAAGGGAGCAGATGTACAGTTGGGGTGTTCTTCTGGAATATACACTGATATGTGGGACCTGGGGAAAGGATGGGAAATGCATGGGTAGCTAAGGTGGAGGTGGGTGACGATGTGTTTACTTCTTGGCATTCAGGGCTGCGAGGGCGGCATCCACCTCCTCTTCTGGCTGCAGTGGATGCCACTGGGCGATAGGGCGGCGGGGGTTGGCAAGCATGTCGGACCAGTGTTTCAGCCCGGCCCCTGTGGACTTGCTTCCCACCAAGATCTTCCCAATGGCATCGTTCTTGCCAATCTTGTCATAATCCAGCACTGTGATCACAGCTACGATTTTCTGGGAGAGAAAGCATTACGAAAAGGTTCAGAATGCCAGGATGATTACATGGATATGTGGGATAGGAAGTGCAGAATTTTACTTAAATACTTTTAAAGGGGCAAGTATTGCAGTTGATGGTGCATAATGCCCAGTGTTTGGGCTTGCAGTGATCCCATTGGTTGGCGGGTGTCAGGGGTGGGTCTGGTTGGGTGGTGGGGAATGGGACTTGCTACCATCTGTGTGGAGTCTAAAAATGTCCAGTGTCCTGCTTACTTCTATTTTCATAAACATTAAAGATTTGATTTGTTTAGGTGTTTATTCTTGTAAAGTACACTTACTTGAATATTTTGATAAAATATGTTTATTGGATGTTTGATGCGGATTTGTTTGCCAGATCAACAGTGTAGGAAATCAATCAGCATAGCACAGCATTCTCCAAAGAAATGACAGTGTTTCTCGTTTGTATGTGCTGTATGAATGGCCATGAACACAACAGTGTCAATTACTGGAGGCTACAGCAATAGTTTGACATTTTGGTTCATTTGCTTTCTTTCCGAGAGTTAGATGAGAAGATTGAAATTATTTTATATTTCTTTTTTAATGTGTACAATAGGTCATGTGCTAGATTATCTCTTTGACTTCCTGGAGTCTCCTCTGATCTAACTCTTAGCGAAAAAGTGAATAAGCATATTTCCGTAAAATGTCAAACTATTGTGTCAACAATTACACAACAATATCTATCTAAAGTTCCTTAACATTAGTCACCGTAATCTACTGGTTATACCAGACCAAATGAGGCTGTAGTAGTTGTCAGTCATGTTCAGTGTACAGGTATTATATGTGTCCATATAATTGCTTCCCAGCAATTACTGAATTTTTCTCTGCCTGCCTGATTGCTTGTTTGGGCACACTGATACACATTTGCCTTTAAACGATTTTTTTTTCTTTTAAACCCACTACTTCCTTCGGGACAGCACTTTTATTCCTGTAGGATTCGATGCTAGTCTTTCCGGAGTCCATGTCCTTACCTGCATTTGCTCGAGAGGAATCTCAAAGCTGAAGGACTCATTGTAGTACGGATTCAAAGTGTTCTTCTTCACTGTCGTCTTCTTCTTCTTCAGCCTCTTTCCATTCTGCAGCAGGTTAATTTTCACATAAGGATCTGAAAACAAAAAGAAGGCAAAATCGTGATGTAGCTGACTTAAAAAAAAAAACAAAGCCTTGCACATGCATGTTTGGGTTGCAGTGCTGTAATGCACCAACAGATGGGGCCAATGCTGAAGCCAGGGGGAGCGAGAACTGGTGCATGGGAAGCACTGCAGCGTCAGCACGTGAGCAGAGCATGGCCGACCTAATGGCTGTGCACACAGGCACGTTCCTGTATACCCTGCAGTCCCACTGCAAGCATCCAAATGTCACATTAAGATGATGTATTTTTGTCAAATCGTGAACACTTAAATAGTGTCAAGTGTGATGATGTCATAATGCAATGCAATATCTGATGCTCAGCTCTGTGAATATACCTGACAGTCCACCCACGTCCATTTTCTTCAGGTTCTTGGCCTCCAGAATACAGATGGTAAGTTTGCCAGCAGTGGGGACGTAACGCAGAGAGATGCAAATGTCACCCAGCTTCTCCGGCTGTGAGGAGGAGGGATGGGGGAGAGAACTTAAAGGAGGTCTAATGAGGAATATGTGTCTTTTCTCTGATACACAAATACACAAACTGTCCCTTTGGAATCACATTTAAAATATACACCATCAAATAATAATTCCTGCTGTCATTACTTTTGTTTTAGCAGCAGGAATTACAGGTAATGGCCTTCTCAGTTAATAAAATATCTGCGACAGCAAGCAACTGTAGAGTGATTATTTTATCTTAAGGTGGCTCTGGGGAGGTTTCATTGATTAACAGCGGTTTTCATATTGTGGTGCAGCATAATGATGAAAACACCACATTACAGGCCGCATGGCTACAGAGGAAGCAGTGCAGTTGCTTAGAAAAACAAAAGTGTGTCTTTCAGTGTTCTGAATCTCATTGGTAAACAGTTAAATTTGCAACCTTGTGCCTGTGGTTGTTTTTGTATTATGTCATTAGCTGAGTTAGCTGTTCAGGTTGCTCTACATGGAAAAAAATTGTTTTTGCTGAGAGTCTAAAGAAATGTATTTCAGTATGTATGTATGTTTTACAGTTTGCAAAGAAAATTAGAAGACGTCTGTTGCAGAATATCGGCTGATATTATTGTTATTATTTACACATCTAGCAGTTACAGGGCAACATTATCATTCATTTTGAGTCTTGTTTCTGGCGACTTGGTGAATGTAAGTCCAATGTTTACTCTCTTTTAGCTCTGTTTTGGTCTCTATCAACTCCTGAGGGAAATATCTGTCTCCTTAGCTGCGAAATGCTCCACTATGTCCCCCAGCTATCTCTAACTGTGTCTCTCTGCCGTTTGGTGCTGACCAGGTAGTGTACAGTGGTTTTAGAAAAATAGTATTTTTTGCTTAAACATCTGCCTTCTGTGGCTGAAAACCCCCCAATATGAGAGCGGCGTGAGTGAACCAAAACAGTGTCGTTTTTCTCCCGACAGCTAAACAATGAGCTGAAACTTACTATAAAGCTCCAAGAGCTGCAGATTCAAGTGATAATTCTCTGTAGGTTCATCACTACGAGCGAGCCCTTTTACAATGTAAAAATATAAATGATTTAAGGATCCCTCTCTAAGGGATCCTTATTAACGTTATTTTTGGTATTGGGCTTAACAAATCTAGTAAAGCATGCATCTCTACAACATACATCAGTGGAAGTAATGGACATAAACAGAAGCATGGTAAAAGTAATACAACGCTGCATGACTCCTACCTCTTCCTGATCTGCGCTGTCCAGGTCTCTCCACTCTTCAATTGGCTTTGCCAGGTCAAGGGTGTTCATGGGTATTTTAATCTCTCCAATGACATCATGTTTAGAGAAGCGATCAAAGTCATAGACTGACATTACCAGAGACTTCCCTCCCATCTCTTGGAATGGAATCTGGAAGACAGAAAGTAAATCCCATTTCACTCATCTGTGTTTTTGAAAAATCCTACACTTACTGTAAAGAGCGCAAATCAGATCAGAACTATACAGCAATATGGAGTTGTGACTTTTGCCTGGGGCTCAAAATGGCCCGACTTAATAACATGCAGCTTCAGCAGAACTAGCCTGACTTTGACAAGGAAAAGGTGGTGGAGAATTCTTTTTTTTTTTTATAGAGCTGTGTCAGCAGGCGTGACGCACCAGAGGTGGCCCTCTCCTTTAATTTGATTCTCTACCACATTCTCCTTGTCTGACACCTCCAATATGTCTGCTGGGTTTCTTTTATCACTGCTGGCCAGAGGTGTTTGAGGAAAAGAAATCAGATTCTAAGCAGCTCTTAAGCGCTCCTTGACACAGAGAAAGACAGCAGGGGCATTTTACCTCTAACAGGACCTGTCTACAAATCAAACCGCTTAGCATACACGTTGTTCTTGTTAATAAGTAAAGGGCGACCATGAGGTGTTTGAGCTTACCTTGAACGTGAAGGTCTCATTGAAGACAGGATTGAGCGTTTTCTTGTGAACCTTTGTGTCGTACTTCTTCTTCTTGTCAGGGAGGACGAAGACTTTGACGTAAGGGTCAGAGGTGCCACCGCTGTCCATGGAGAGGAGATCAGCTGCTTGCAGGATTCCCACAGTCAGCTGGGAAAGGGAGGACGTATGGGATTAAAAGTCAGTCAGCATTTCTCCAGCTCATGCTCCAAAGACCTTCACTTCACTTCTTTTGGACAAGAGTTGACTGATTTGGCTGTGGCTCAGAGGTAGAGTGGTTGCCCCTCAACCACAAGATTGACGGATCAATTTCAGGCTTCTCCGGCCACATGTCAAACTGTCCCTGAGCAAGACACTGAACCAGAAGTTGCTGATGCTGTATGTATAGCTGTCCACTGCTCCTAATACTTATACAGGATGGGTTAAAATTCAGTAATAGAATGTCACTACATTGCAATGTGTGTATGTGACAAATTAAGAATAAAGTTTTGTTTTTAAAATACACTACTCAGGTCCTTGCCTTGTTCTCCTGGAAGTCATAATCAATGGAGTACTGCAACTTCCCGAGCTTTTCTTTCTCCTTCACTTCTTCCTCCTTCTCGTCTCCAGTCAGTCCAGGTTCGACATCATCTTCTTCATCGTCATCATCCTGTTGTTTCTGCACAGACAGAAGGGTGGGGGCAGGCGGCAGAAGAAGAAGAGTGAGATGGCGTTTCGGAAGGTGGTGGCTGTGCTGAACACTAAACCTCGGGCATCAGCAGTCTAGTTAGCCACAGCACCTACCTGCCACTTACCCCCGCTCACCCTGGTGTTACTAGTGCAATCTGCTCATCGATGACCACGGTTGCAACCTGACTTGATTTCACTATTTCTTGGGTGACACCATTTGCTGACT
Organism: Sander lucioperca; assembly: GCF_008315115.2. Lineage (NCBI taxonomy): Eukaryota > Metazoa > Chordata > Actinopteri > Perciformes > Percidae > Sander > Sander lucioperca. The sequence goes on from NC_050184.1 coordinate 30,162,309, forward strand.
AATTTTTTATTTTTTCACGAGCATTACAGGTATGTTCAAATCTGCTAGAATCCAATGTAAAAAATGTTGTAGAAATGCCATTTCAATAGAACTCTGTGTTATTGTGCGAGAGTGGAGAGAGAAAGAGTGAGAAAAAGAGAGAAACAACAGAATGAAAACAGTCAATATACAGGGGGTGGACAAAAAAAATGGGAACACCTTACAATATACTACAACCTAGCGTAACAGCCATGCAAAAAACTCTGGAAGTTCTCCTTTTTCACTCAGAAAAACTATGATCGTCGAACCTTTTCAAATCAATACAAGTCACTTGTGTAGCTGCCTATAATTGGGTGGACAAAAAATGGGAACATGAAATGAAAAAGGACTTTAAGGGACTGCATCGCGGTTAGATAGGGAGCTACACAGGCAGCTACACAAATCCCAAATATGACTCATCCCAAATGAGTCATATTAACTTTAAAAAAGTATTTAAAAATCGTGACGGCATTAGCAAAGTTGAGCCAGTCACAAGGAAACAGACTCAAGGACAACATGTTTTCTTTAAAAAACACCACAAAGTCTGTCTTTTTGACACAAAAGTGAACACAACTCGTATTTATTACAGAGCTACTGCACTGCACTGCATTGCACTATAGTGAGAGGCATTCTTGTTATGTTGTCCACCCCATGTACAGCATTTCAAACACAAGCTGTCACAAGAAGCAGAGCATCCTTCCTGAGAGGAAGCCAAGGACAGAGCTATGAGGAATAGATGTGATTTGATCTAATTCCTGACGCAGTGATTCCTGACACCTTCCTTGAAAAGCTCTCAAACTTGCTAACAATGTAGATGAAAATATCCTCCAACTGATAGTGTAAGCTGTTTGACAAACAGGTTAATTTCAAGCCAGACAATATTACTGTTTGCTCCTGACATCCCTTTTTTTTTTTCCTGCTATTATTGTACACTGACCTTATTATTGTAGCTAACGGAATTGCTGATATATTTCACAATTTATTCCAAACAGAGTCCAGATCCTTCCAGCTGATACTCTGTGAATTATTATGATGCTTAATCATGTGCTAGAACAAAAATCAGTGCTTTAATTGACGAAGATTAATCAATCTTGCCTCTACATCACACACAGTGACTCTTCAGTCTTTCATCTCTTTAGAGGGAGCCGTGACTAATCGAGTTAAAGCAATTTGCTCTGACATGAATATTAAAGTAAACTTTCATTTCCGATACTGTATGGAGCTGGATAATATCTCAGTATGGCCTACTTTCCTATGGCTGTCTTCTTGAAAAAACACTGATGTCTTCGTAAGACTGGAGGGTCCAGCTACTCACTGATGAGCTGGAAGAGGGAGAGGAACAGGGCACACACACAAATAATACACACACTATCACACCCACTACACACCATTCTGTACTGCGCACCCGCATAGACACACCCACACCCACACACATACACCAGTTGCTTACATGCAGGCTCTCATGCATGCTTAAAAACTGATTTACTCTCTCTCTCACACACACACACACACACACACACACCACACACACACACACACACACACACACACACACACACACACACACACACACACACACACAATATCTTTATATGTCCTTATATGTGGCATTCTCTCTCTCTTTATTGTGTTAAATGCTTTTCATTCAAGCATGCCAGGCCACACAATGCAGGATCCGAGTTACTTTCTGATGGCAAATGTAAAATGAATTACCTTATAATTTCTAAAGACAGATATGATGTTTTTTTTTCTGTGTGTAAAACCTCTGCAACTAATTTTTGTCGGGCCCAAAAATGTCTGTACACGTGTTCTGAGTGAAATGTACACATCCATGGAGGGATCATGCTACATTGAGAATTTCCAGTTGTTCTCAAACTTCCAGTGGGGGTTCAAAGATAAAGACATGGTTTGTCTGAATGTATGCCCTTTGGTCAACTCAATGGGGTGAATTGCTAGCTCAGTGCGGCGGTTTTATCGAAAGATAATATGTGTTCAAACAGCCAGTTTATTGTAGCTTTAACTTTGGATCGAGTGATATCAGGCCAAGTCAGGCGCGGGCAAACATTCTGGCCCACCATTTCTCCTCGGTGAGACCCAAGTGCTTCAGGGAGAGAGGGGGGCGGGGGGGTCAATGACTGTCACCTAGTATGTCAGCAGCATGGGTCATCCAGGAAAGTTACTCTCAAGTCAAGTTGTGGCCATTCAATGGTACCTACTGCAAGGGAATATGCTGGTCTTTGTCAAGAGATACAAAACAGCTTTATCTGTCGTGGAACTCAGAGCGTGTTTGCACAAGTAAGGCACAGCATGAATTACAGACACACTGTGATGTCAATGTATCTCTGGAGATAAATTGTTTGTGATATGTCAGTTTTTGGGTTGCGTTGCACAATCAAAGGCCTGTCATGGTGGAAACATGCTCAAAGCTCTCAGTTAGGTAAAGTTCCAGCTTATTATTTGACAAATACTCAGCTTACCCCTTGCACATGCATGTTAGTGATCTCTAGTGAGTTGCTGAGTGCACTCGTCATTCAAAGGCTCAACCATAGGATGAGTTTCATGTTCATTTCAAACCATAGACACTTAAACACGTCTTTGCTCTGTTGTTTTTGCCAAAACATTGCAATCTCTGGATATTCAAGACATAGCAGTTGGTGCGGCATATCAGTTCAGTGGATTTTGCGAAGCAGCTTAATTGCTCCCATAGATTCCTCAAGCACCCGCAGCACCTAAGCTTGCAAAAAACTAAGGAAGCCATAGCACTCATTGTCATCATCACTGCAATCCAACCCCTCCAAGCCCAGCCCACCCCCACCACCGCTCCCCCCCCTGCCCTGGTCTGTGCTTACTCAGAGCTGCCAGAGAGGGGCACCGCGTGCTATCAGACCTACCGTAGGCAGAGAAGTCCACCACAGTCAAGATACACGGAGCACACATGAGACACAAAGCAAGAAGGAGGAGAGCAGAGACAAAGGAAGAGATTGAACTCACAGCAGACACCAAAGATGTGTAATCACAGCAAATGTAGTCAGCTACACTGTGGGGAGCGAGGAAAATGACAGACAGAGAAGCCTCGAAATTAGCACAATCATATCTTGTGCAGCAGGGCCGTTGGGCTTTTTAAACAACTCTGTACTTTTAGATGTATTCGTATTGTACTGTGTCAAATCATCAATCATGTATGTGGAAAAATAATAATTATAGGCCCAAAAACAACTGCATTGTGCTAACTACTAATTTCCATAATTACTCTTTAATGACTGGGGAAACAATGGTTGGGCTGAGTAGATAAGAGTCCTGTCATTTTCCACTCAACTCCCCAAAGCACAAGTGAGAGAAAGAGCAACAGTAACATCAATGACATCAATGACAAATACATTAAATAACAGAAAAGAAAGAAAGAGAAAAATGAAAAATAATCATGGTGGATAAAGAATGTTATTAACACCTGCGGAGAATACACTGACTGGGTTAGAAAGCCATCAAAGCGTTAAAACAGCCGCTATAAATGATATGTAATCTAATATATTTCAAACGTGTTACTAGAACAAAATGTGTAACAAGAGGTCTACTGTTTGTTATATAATTAGCTGAGTCAAACTACATGCATGTTTTCTCTCTATTACAGTACAAAGCTACACTGTACCCCACAGCTGTTACATAACAGGCTCATAAACAGGTCGGCCGTGGTTTGCCTTGCTTTGTATACAGTGTGGGTGTAAATCCCCTCGGCCGCGATGCGACCTCCCGCGTCAGAACATACCTCTCCCCCTTTCAGGTTCTTCATTCCCATGTCACCCTTCCCCTTCTTGCCCTTCTTGTTCTTCTTCTTCTTGCAACAGCATTTCTTGATGATGCAGAAGCAGCATGTTAGAATGAGTAAAGCAGCGACCACGGCAATGGCAATGATGGCCCAGGACGGCACTGAGGAGAATATACAGACCGATGTAATGATGACACATCCACACCCAGAAAGAGAAGAAAGAAGCAAATACTTTGACATTTGACCAACCAATCATTTAGTCTACTCCATGTCATGTCCTGGGCCAAATATATTTAGTAAGAGGTGCTAAGTTAGCAACTAGATTGGGTGAAAATTAGATTTCTCGGCCATTAGAAAGGGCAGCCAGTGATCAATACTGAATAAAGACATTATGAGGCTGCCAATGCCTGCAGCTAAATAAAACAAAATCTAATTCCAAAATCATTGCTTAGAGTCACATCAATACAAGTTGGTTGATCAGAACAGGCTTGGGTTTTTGTCTGGCACTCACGTGGGATCTTGTCAATTTCATTTAAGAACTTGTTTTTGATCTCGTCGAAAGCATCGTTCTTGTCGACCGGTTCGGTGGAGTTGTCAGTAGAGACTAATGCGACAGGGGCTGGAGTCACAGTCAAGGCACTAGCCCCCGTTGGGTTAGCAGCGACCATGGGCGTTGTCTGATCCTTGAACAAGTTCCACTTCTTCATTTAGGCTGCACACACAGTCCCTGAAAAACAGCATGAAGACATTGTCATTAAGAGAAGCCAGAGTATCTGATCATTATATTCCACTTGGGTGTCAAAATTTGCATGTAGATATTGATGGTTGCTCAGTGAAGGGTGGAATCATTCAGCCAATTTTCACATTTTTCAACCATTTGAAAAAGAAAAATTCCACCCAAGGGTCAAGTTTGTTGCAAATGAACGTATTTTGGAGACAAAACAATTCGTGGGGAAAAGGGCTGATAACACACAAGTTCTGAAGTTCATAATAATGTTTTCAGCCACCAGAAAACAATCAAAAGAGGGAATTATTTATGGTCTACTTCCAAAATGCCACCTGTCATAGTTTGTTTAACTTAAATGCCTAAATGGATGAATAATGTGTGGTGAATTACATGTTAATAGAGCTGTTTTAAGACTCAATTAAACACCAAGCAGAGCCACTTCACTTTCAGTCTTCTGAAAATTCTCTAAATAACGAAAAAGGATCAAAAGGTGGCAGCAGCTCAGGTCGAATAATGGGTCAGCTGTTAGATCCCTGGACCTGTCTACATGTAAAAGTGTTCTTTAGCAAAACACTGAACCCCAAATTACTTCTTATACTGTAAGTGTGTATGCATGGGGAAAAATGTAGGTCACTTTTGAAAAAAGTGCTACTTAAATGTAATGAATTGAGACTTGGGAGCACTGGCATAACAAACAGATATACATTTCCTGCATCTGCTGATGGTACTGAGAGAGTATATATTTTCAAAAGGTCCACACCTGAGTCACTAATCTTTTCTTCTACAACTGCCACAAGAGCAAACACAGTCAGACAAACACACCGAAAATGGCTTTGCTAGATTTGACACTGATGTTATCTCCAGTTCCATTGATGCAAATGCTGGGGACATTATCAGTCATACTGTTAGTTAGTTAAACTTCCTTTATTCAGGAGGTATAATTGAGATCAATATATTTTTCTTAAATAAGGTAGATAATAATAAAGGTAGACAATATCAAGAACAATTAATTCACACAAAGCAGTCATCACACAGTGCAGCCACACTAGTGACACACTAATTAAAATATTTAAAACATTATTAAGGATATAAAAAAGCTGCACTTGTTTATACTTGAGTACCCCAGAGGAATGAGTGTCTCTAACTTCAGTTTGTTCTGCAGTCCATTCCTGTAGTGAGGTGCATAGTAAAAAAGAACATTATTTGTCGATCCACGAGTTCTGCTGTTACACCAAAAAACTTTATTCAAATAACTTACATTTCAAGTTAAAATGTGTTTCTTGACAGTGTAAACACACCCCATGATGGTCATCCAGTCTGTTAGTTAAATAAGTACAGTATGACCAAACAGTGTATTGTTTAAGACATCCAGATCAAATTTTTTATTTATTTGCCAAGGGCCTCTTTGTCCACCAACTTATGTATCCATGTCAAAAACAGAGAAACAACAAAGATAGCTGGAAGCACATGGCTTGCAAAAAATTACTATCTATTAAAGCTTCTGATAGACACACATGACCCTACAGTCCACTGTACTGCATACTTTAGCAAAAGTTGAACAAAAGTGGGACTGCCGGGCTGTGCGTTTCTCAGCAGGCCAAACTCCCCCAACCTACCCCCTCCCCAGTCCCACGCCTTCGCCGCTAAATGTGCAACTGTACATTTATGTTATGTTATGTTATGTTCAGCAGTGCAAATGTACTGCTTGTGTGCTATGTGCTGAGGTGTTTTTTCCTGTTCCCACACTGTTCTTATCTTTATGAGGATAGTCTGAGAGTTGCTTTTTTTTCCCTCTCCTCTCCTTCATGTCATGCTGTATCTGTCCCTGCTATGTTATGTTATGTATGTGATTATTATTATTATTCAGTCAACTAATAAGCAAAATACCAGTGCAACAGTGCAAATATACTGTTTGCGTGCTTTAAATGAGCTCCTGCGAGAGTTGTGTTGAATGTTTTGGATGTAAAGCGCTTTGAGCTGCACTCTGTGTATGAAAGGCGCTATACAAATAAAGCTATGATGATGATGATGATGAAAAGTGGCTCTAATATAACATGCAGAGAGGCAATCACAAAGACAAATTCCAGATTGTATCTTCAAACCAATTATACATAAATTCCTTCTATGTTCCATGCGAAACTCATGTTGCTCAAACTTGTTGTAGTTTGCAGCATTTTGACACAGAAGTATAATCCTTAAATAATAATATATGTAATGATTAATATAGGAAGAAATATTATGACAGATCACAACAAGTGACAAATACACTAAAAACCTTAAGTTGATACATTGGTCATATTGTCTACAGTGATAAAGTGTTACATCGTAAGAGTTTCACATGATTATTCAACTCTTAATACATGACAGTAGAGGAAGTGCTAAACAACTGCGTCACTTTTTGGAAACCTATGACTCAGCCAAGGTCTGAAACCTTTGGCTTTGTAACATTTAATCCATGTCCACTGAGAAGGTTCACAAGAATTTATTTCATAAAATGATTGATTATGTCAGTCTACAGCACAGTCTACAGTGTTTCTAACATACTTCACAATGTTGTCATTGTCAGAGGAAAATTATTTGTCAGTTACTGACAGTATTTATGAGAAATAACTATCAATTCTCAATTTATCGGGCCTTTGTTTTTGTCTGGACACTGCCCTGTACTCAAGCCAACGGTGCCTGACCAGGAAAAGTGTTTAACCGTAGCAACAACCAGAATGAACAACAAGTCATTCCCCAGTTTCCACGGGCCAAACAAATGTTCAATCAGAGCTCTTTTCGGTTCCAGAAATCATAGTGTGACAAGTGCAGCTGAAAGCAGCCTGGCGACAGAGTGATGAGTGATCGGGCGAGACCTCCATTCAGAAAAGAGAGAGATAGATGACAAGCATAACAAGAGGAGACTTCTGCTGTTAATTTTATTAAAGTCATGGTAATACGGGCAAACAAGGAAGGACTTTCCTATTTCTCAAGTGCCAATTCTTCAAGTTGGTGCAGGAGATTCTGCCGCTATTTATTGCCACCTATGAATTATTTAAATAGAGGCTGACAGCGGGAAGGATGAGCTTATATTATTCAGGGGCCAGTACCAGTTTATACATCTTTAAATATATGTCTCTAAAATAACTTGTGCTGCTGTAACAGTATGTAGGCAGATGTTACACACAACCAATAGCTTGCTATAGTACTGAGATGAAACCTGAACTATTATACATACACTTGTTCGAGTTGTTGAGAAAATTGGGAAAATTACTCGCTTTAACCCATCACACATTTGAAAATGAGTGTGTTGCTCAATAAAACAGCAATCAGAGGCCTAACTGTCTACGCTCTCTTTTAAACATTACTGTAGATATTGAGACGATGTTAAAAGCATCCAATTACATTTGAGGTTTATGTGCATTTTATCCTGTTTGTCCCTCACATCAGACCAAGCCAGACCAATTAAATTAAATTTCATGGATACCTGCTCTAGCATTTTATCTCATCCGCTCTGAGGACGGACAGAGATGACACAGACGTACGCTATTGTTTTATGACAGCCATTAGTCCTGCTTCACAGCAAGCTCTTAGTACTCACTCCAGACAAATCAACTATATAAACTGTTTTTTTTATTTAAAGAAGGAAGTGTTTTACCTTTACTAGTCTTTTTTTTGTGATGAATTATCTGCTCACTGAGGCTGCTGAAATCCACAGGACTTCTAGCTCCTCAAACTAAGTAGGTCACAATTGAATAGCTCAATCCTGAGATATGCATCTAAACAGAGACAAACATGCTTAATAATATATCGAGCTGTTTTAATAATTTAAATATTACAGAAACAAAACTAAGAGTCTACAGCTGTGAGACTGCACAGCTGTTATTTGAGCTAAAGGCTAATATTAGCATGCTAACATGCTCACAGTGACAATGCTAACATGCTGAGGTTTAGCAGAAATAATGTTTACCATCTTACTTCAGCGTGTTTGCATGCTAACGTTTGCTAATTAGCAGTAAACACAAAGTAGAGCTGAGGCTGATGGGAACATCATTACAGTAGTTCTGCAGGTATTTAGGCATAAACTAAAGTGTTTGACACGTTTTATTTTTGACATGATTAAATGAAAAGTTAAGGGATACCTAAATGATTACAATGAATCCTGAATCCATCAAATAATTGTTGAGACATTTTACTCAAAACCATTAACGTCCACCTCATGGTGGCACTTAAGGAAACGTCATAGAAGTTATATGATAAATCCTCTGAGAAACATGGATTTCTGTACAAAATTGTGTGCCAATCCATATAGTAGTTGTTGATATATTTCACTGGATACGTGAAAACAGTTCACCTGCTGGTGACGCTAGAATTTATGCTAGGATTTATCCTCTGAGGAGCATGGATGTCTGTACCACATTTCTGGGCAATCCATCCAATAGTTGTTACGATATTTCAGTCTGGACCAAAGCTGTGGCTAAAAATCAGAGGGACCTGAACTATGCATACTACGAATAACTAGATATACGATAGATGAATAGATACATAGATAGATAGATAGATAGATAGATAGATGCAACTGTTTCCACACTTGTATAACATCTTGTATAACATACAATATAAGTAAGTAATACAATGTAAGTAATAAGTATATTATTACTTACATTGTATTACTTACTTATATTGTATTATTATAATATGGAAGGTCGGTGGTTTAATCCCTAAACACAGAGATTAAATCTTGGAAAGGAAGTAATAGAGCATTGCTTGCCATTTACTCGTTACCACTACTGAGATGCCCTTAAGCAAGGCTCTGAACCTCCACCTGCTCCAGTTGAGCTGCACGGTGACCACATCAGACTGTAGTTGTACTGTGAAGCTTCCAGGTGTAAATGTCTCTAAATGTGTGTAATTGTGCTAGTGTGGAGCAGGGTGATCCCGAAGAAAGAGCTTTCATGCTCAGGAAATGTTCCCTGTGATGAATGATAGTTATAAATAGATATTTAATCCAATATGCATTCCATATAATACTCAATTACTGAAATGGGTGGGTGTTTTGAGCTCCGATCTCCCAACGTGCGTCTCACTCAGTGAGCGTTTGAGTCATAAGAATTTGTTACAACAAAACGGCTCGGCTCCCCGGCCCAGAGCAGGTTAGCTACGGGTATGATCTGGCCGTTATCACTAAACACACTGCTCCGAGTTGGATGGGGATCAAGCGCTTTTATCTTTGGTGCACAAACAAACAGGGTGTAGCAACCATACATACTAACACAGTAGTTTTACTGAGTAATTACTGTAACTGTGATGCATAAAGGTTTAATGTTTCCTTTGAAGTCTATCAGCCGAGACACATGAAGGTGAAGGGAGATGGCATCAATGTTTATTAAAAAAAATCGTAGACTTAGAGGAGAAATCAGTTGAAACTGGGAGAGGCTGTGCTGTGCGCTGCTTCTTTCATTTCAAAAGAACTGAACAACAATTTTGCTGTTCTGGTAACACACAATAAATCTGTGCTGTTCCCAAGGAAAAACACTGAAGGTATATAACCAGAATCAGAAATACTTTCTCCATCACAAGGCATTGGAAATTAGTCTTTGACATGGCTCACACAGTACACAGAGTAAAAACGCAGAGCGGTAAGTTGATGCAGTAGACAAATGAAGTTGACATTAGTAGTCATTACTAAAAATCATTAGTAAACATAAATTATTTTTTTCTGGAGTCATGTTGTCTAAAATAAGCATGTTAAGTCAAAGCTATAGTGCGTAGTTTCTGTCTCCCCTATGAGGAATTCTAAGTAATGACAACAAAACTGTCGGCGCATCCACATGATACAAACCTTCCATAATCGCGCACACCCCCACACCCCTCCTCCACACAGTTGCTAGTAGCCAAGGAGGACACAGAGGATTAAAAAAACATGATGGACTCTTCAGTAGAGGTAATTACCTTCACTCGATTTTCTGCACACAAAAGTCACCAGATGACACCAGTTTCTGAACACAGTGATACTGAGAAATATAGAGAGAGTTGTGTGGAGCTGATAGTCTTAATTAGTTTTGTAGCAACTCATTTGGTAATGGCTTGAATGCAACGGACGTTCATAAATATCAAAAAGTTACGAACTAAAGCTTTAATAAAGAAACATTAATTTAAAACATTAGGCTACTTATCACTACCTAGAAATAATTTGTTGTTGTTGCATCGCTTCAGTGCAGAACAGTTCAAATGACCCCACCCCTCAACACAGAAACTTAACATCCCTATTTATCTCTGCTTAATATGATCTGTGGTACAGGTATAGATTTAATAACAGAAATCAGTATTAGATGATGAGTATGAACATATTTTCACTGCTCTGGTGTGATTTAATTTATCTTGTATAGCATTATTGAAAGTATTATTCCTGGTATTTGTGTGCTTTTACTACTGACAGTGGAGAGATGACACGAGTGACTCAAGCCAGACTCGAATCAGGGTGTTGTGGTTCGTGGCCGGCGACTTAACCCTGAAATTACAGGGGTGCACCTTGCGGTATATCCTATGGGCTGAGCTGTATATATTTTATGCAATGAATAAGAGTATGCAAGATAAATAAGATTAGCAGGATTTGTTTTAATCATTCTCATGCACACTAATGGAATAACACATCACATGTTGTCTTCATCATCATTAGAGAAAAATATGAGTCACTTCGAAACACTCAAATATGCCTACAGGCTAAGTGCTCTTACTTAATTACCTCCCACCTGTCAAACTCTAACTGTAAAAACTACCGGTACATCTCCTGGATGTCCCATATAACATATAACACATGACTAAGAAATGCTGCTACCTCATCTGATGTCATGCGTGATGGCCTACTGACCACATAGTGTGACATCCTCCCCAGTGGCAGGAAACCCCAGCCGGCCGATAAGCCAACTCCTTGTAAAGCGGGGGATGGGGTTTATGGAGGGCTTATTAGCACTCAGGTCAGATACAAGAGAAAACAACCTAAGGAGAGTGAGCTAAAGTCATGCAGCTGTTTCATTACACGACAACAAGTACCTTGAACAACAATTAATTAACGATCTAAAGCCAGACATCTATTCCCCCGGCCCTTACAACTTGCCTCTATACAACTTCACACAGCTGTCTGCCAGTGGCCAATCTATATGCGTATGTGTAGCTTTTTAGATTCATAAACATGTTTATGTGTGGTTTTGTTGCATTTCATTACAGTGCATAGTTGAAAACCTACAAACGTCTGAGCACACACTTTCAAAATGGCTTCTGTAAAAGGAGAGAACAGCGGTCATGGGGTCATGTAACTGCAGCTCAGGGCAACAGTCAGGAGCAGAGGGGCGGAAAATTAAGTATTGAATATTAGTCACTGTGAAAAGGTTATTGTATTCAAAGAGAAACAGCAGCAGCAATGGCTTCTCGGTTGTCGACCAGACGACCAGGATCCTCAAAATATATAAAGTAATCTGAATAATGTGACCCCAATGAAATCATCCAGCCCCCACTGAGGCCCCTGCCATCTGTGACATTACGGGTTATGTGTGGGTGGGTGGAGTGCTTGGCCTCCAGCTGTAGTAGCTGTGCATCCTGCGCAGTATCATTTCCTCCAAGTCTCACTAATGTGATTGCTACAGTAAACTGGGTTGGATTATTTTAAAATATGTACAAGAAGTTAGCAGCTCTTAATTTGATAATTTCAGATTTAGGCAAATACAACTTTAATGCAAAGTGGTATGTATTTTCCAGCAGGGCAGATTATCTCTTTCTGAGAAGCTGCGTGTGTGTCTGTGCTCTTTGTATTTGCTATATATTTGCCTTTTCATCTGAATTCCACTGAGCTATTTTAGGTGCCAGCCAAGTTGTGCAAGACATCGAGGATCTCATTTAGAAGGCAATTGTTCAAAGGCGTCACGCGCATCTTGAGTTTATAATAAACACACTTGAAGAAATGGGAAGAGAATATTGGCTCGACTACCGCTGAGTCACAGCTGACCTCTGGTCTGTCTGGACTCGCTTTTAGCTGAAAATGTGCATTGGAACATTTAGAAAACAGGGGGCATAGTGTATTTTGTTAGATCCATCAGACAGAGCATTACTGTAGTCGGAGAGCCGAGCTGAGATGGTGGAGTTGTTTCAATTAGAGAGAATGTGCAGCTTTGTTACTGAACTCTTGCTACTTTATGGTAATTCACCCCTGCTGAAATGGACTTGGGGCTCCCACAGTCATAATGGTCTCATTTTGACCGAGTTTTAATAGGATTACAGGGGGAATACTGATTGCTGCATTGCTTGTTATTGACCACTGAAGGATTAGATACTGTGTGGAACTTGGCCTGAGCTGAACCTAAGTATATATGTATAAGTATATTCAGTTGTATGAGCAGAACATTAATTTTAATGATAGAATTGCAGCTATTTCTACCGTTGTCCATTAAATGAACTCATTACTGATAACACTTTTACAAAACGCTCTGCATTCTTTACCTCAACGTAAATTCAAATATTGAGCTGAGAGGTGCCACTGACTCTACAGCATCTGTCAATTCACATTGTAGTATTCATAGCTGCTGCTAGTTGCATCTTTCTATGCTTTTTCATTTGCTGTTTTGAACCACGCTGCATAAAAGATATCTCTTCTACATAATATCTTGTGCACATAATGTCAGCGTACATTCCTGTACAGATCTCAGCTGGCAATGCACAGTCAGATAAACGCCAAGTGTGTGGCAGAGAAAGATTCCTGCAAGGTAGCTTACTGAAGTTGCACAATACTCCTTCCTCTGTCATTTCATGGTAGAGAGCCAAGAGACTGACAATAGAACTGGCAAATCCAAAAACACAGCACGCAGTGCACAACATGTGCCAGAGCCAGATTCTGAAACTCTTGACCAAGAGCCTTCAAGTCTCCTGCAACAACGCATCGATGGGAAAGTGCCAAGCATCTGTCCGGATGCTATAATGTGACAGATGAACTGAATTTATATCTGTGGCGATAAACTTTTTAGCAATCTCTGTGCCACACACAACAACAGACATTTGCAGACATTGGCATTTACACGTTCACTCAGCAAACGATCTGCAACACAGTCAGCAGAACTGCTCATGCAGCCGTCCAGGACAGGGCATTTACAGAGGCATCAGACCCCTGTGTTTAGCCTCAGGGCTGCATAAATGCTCAGAATGCAAACCAACACAATACAAGCATTTACAAAAAAAGACCGTGACCATCAATCAGAGATGTCAACATGGCAATTCCACCTTCGTCTCAAACTAAATGCAAGTGGTTTAGGAAATCCTGCCGGTGTCACTGCTGATCTGAGGGCAGCATCAGAGATAAGGATGTCAAAAAGGTGCCTTGCGCCTAATCTTACTAAAAAGAAGGAGAGAAAGCCTCTCCCTCTTTATATCTCATTGTGTGCTGACCCAAAGGGCGGTCCAGAGAGGCTCATTTACAAACCTGCTTTATGTAGATAAAACAATGCTTATTCTCACCTGCAGCTGAATGTGACTCAGCTATTATCAGGAGGGATCATTGAGAAGGAGGTGGGAGGCGCCGGGGTTTGAATGCTGAGCGAGGAGCGGCAGGGATCATTTACAGCCAGTTGCCATACATCCTCCCTCTCCCTCTCCCCCTCAGCACAACCCCTTTCCCTGTCCCCTGATAGGTCGATTAATCATTCTGTCACAGAGACAGTGACCCAATCTGCATGTAAAGCTGTGTGGGGAAACTGTGAAAGAGGAGAGGGCTTCTGCAGCACTGCAGATAGGCCACATCTACTGACATTCTTGTTTTGAGTAGACTTGCAGTGAGACTGCAAGTACCACATCCCTTTTCAAGTTAAAGGAACATTTTGACATTTTGGCAAATTCGCTTTCTTGTTGAGAGTTAGATAAGAAGATCGATATCACTCACATGTCTGTCCATCAAATATCAAGCTACAACCAGCAACCAGTTAGCTTAGCTTAGTTTAGGAAACAGCTTGTCTGGCTCTGTACCAAGATAAAATAATATCCATCTACCAGCGCATCTAAAGCTCATTAATTAACACTTTAAATCTTGTTTGTTTTGATGTTTAGCACAAAAAGTGTATAATTGTGTTATTGGGGGTTATGTACCGGACTATTTGGCTACGAGCAGTTGCCAGACAACCAGCACACTCCAGGAAGTTGCGGGTCCCAATCAGGAAATAATCTGGCACAAAACCCCTATAAAACGCACATTTGTCGTTTTTACACTTTGGTTTTAGTACCAGTTAAAGAAACTAAGAAAAGAAACTTTAAGAAAGGTAAAACGTATTAAATAGTGAGGAATTTGTTATCGTTAAACAGTGCCATGCTAACTATTTCCCCCTGCTTCCAGTCTTTGTGCTTAGCTAAGCTAACAGCTGCTGATTGTACAGAAAGAGTGGTATCGATCTTCTCATATACTTCTCTCTCAGAAAGCGAAAAAGCGTATTTCCCAAAAGTGTCAAACTATTCCTTTAAACTAACTACTGAATATACCGAATGTGCAAGTATCCATACAGAAAATCTCAGCGTAAATTCAAAGGCTTTTGCTGTAAGATTGTAGGCGTTACACAAAACATCTCCAATATGATGAAACACACTGAAAACATTCTCACTCATTCTCTACAGCAAAGTGTTACCCTGCTCTGTAGTATGCTCCCTCTGACCATCACATATCCTATCTTCCAAGAGAGCTAGATGGTGAGAAAAAAATGCTATTAGAGGTCTCGCAACAAAAACTGGCATGTTTTTCTCCCTCTGAAGATTAAATAGTGGTGAAAATGCCCCATCAGCACAGCCGGATGCTGTGAATGGTGACAGCATCTGACCATTTAACACTGAAGCTCTCTGCCATCGTCTGCCAGCAACACACCATCAAATGGGCTGGGGCCAGGACTGGGGAGGCTCAGCTCTCACCTGGAGTGAGAAGCTGACAGCGGCTGAGCAATCCCAATCATAGTTGTGCTAATGTGTCAGAGAGAAAATCACTAACTCATTCTCAGAGTCCAATATGGGTGGCTTTGTCATTTTGAACACACTAATGCTTGTGGAATACTAATAAAAATGAGTAGATTAGTATTTCAACCTAATGAAGCAGTGGGAAGTAGGAAAACAAAGGTGATGTGGGTGAAAGAGGGCACACCCACGCAAGCAAGACACTCTAGGAGGCTGCACAGTTAGAATAAGCCTCTTTTATTTCTCTCTTCTTCTTTCAGCAGTTCTCAGCAATCGGGCACCAGCTGCCTTCTTGGAGGGAGCCAAAAGAAAAAAAGAAATACGATTGGTGAACTTCAAAGCATCCTCTCATTTTTCTGGTTATGTATGAGGGATTCTGAGAGTATTTCTCAGCGTGAGAGCCAATGGAAGCGGCAGCCTGAGGTACGGACGTAATGAGCCTGCCTGAATGTTTTAGAGCCTGACAAAAAAAAGAACCAGCAGAGCATGCTCAGTATCAAATAGTCTCCTGCACTCCGGATATTGGAGAAGTAAACGTGTACGCAGGTACAGTATGTACCCAGCTGCATGTATATACATATAATATGATCTCTCACATCCTCCACACTGTGTTTGTTTACTATACTCCTGAAACCTGAGTGATCATGTTCCAAATACAAGCAATTGGCTGAATCTGAATTACAACGCCAAAGACTCTGGGGAGAGAATAAACCTGATTTATATTTTAAGACGTTATTTCAGGATGCAAAGCAAAAAATAAATTTATGAAACTGCAGAGCTTTACACCGGGCTAAAAAAAATAACACCCAATCTATTCATAGTCAGTTTGTTATAATGAATATTAATTTAATTGGATTAAATGAAAACTAATGTGTCCTAATGATGAGCCTGATGCAGTCCTGCAAGAGTTAGCATTAGGTAGTAAGAGAAATAGCAGCCCAAGATAGGTTTTGTCCTTGGTACTGTCACCTCAGTGCTGCCTGTGCTATATGTCCCATGAGAGACAGCAGAAAAAAGAGCATCCTGCAGCACTTTATAAAATCCCCACCCTCTACTCTCTATACTCCTCAGCACAACTGCCAGCCTCTTTTTACGTCTGACCACTCACTCTCAAAAAATAAAGAGCACTGCGGCTTGGGTCTGCTTTGTTACATGGCGGATACAATACAGTAGACCTGAGGTATTTTGGTGTAGTGTGCCATTTTTTGGCTCCAGTTGTTTGTTTCTGTGTGTTCAGGGAGGTTGGGAGAGACGACGTGTGGCTGCAGGGATAAACAGAGCATCTGTCAGTAGGGCAGCCTCCTGGCCACTCTCCAGGAAAGAAGTACTACACCGGCCAGGCAAGCTAAATGAGGCATGATCAATGAGAATAATCTAAATCCAGAGCTACACCCCCTTATCCCTTTTCTAAAAACAGTGCCTGATGTGCCAGTGCCTGCACACAAAATGGGTGAAGACAAGGTCCACAGCTAGATCCTGGGGCAGATCAGGATCCAGAGGATGTTCAGTAATCCCTTAACAAAGCTTATAAATTAGCTTTGAGTAAAGTTTGGACCACATGCACCAGGAAGTAACATGCACACAGCACCTGCGTTATGGTGAAACCAACGAAAAGGAAACTCTAAGTTACATACAGCCTGTAAAAACTACAACAGCAACCCCCAGCCTTAAATGCCTCATAACTCTATTCCAGATTCCTCAAAGGAAGTGTTCAAGCAATGCTGAGAAGAGAGTTGAAATACGCCCTTACCAGCACTACTGTAATTCCGTAATCCTGTTCTCCACAAAAGGCTAACCCATTCACCAAAGAGGCACTTAGGGTTAATATTACAATGCCTTAATAACGTCCCTCGACCGCTCTCCCATCAGTACCAGAAACTGCAGTCTTCTTCGCACTGTTTCCACTGCAGCACTACTTGTTCTCCCATACACACACGTACACACACACACACACATGCTCACACATTCTCTCTGTGACTACCCCCACCTCTGCTTCTCTCAATCCCCTCCTCCTCTACCTCGCTCCACTCTTTCTATCTCTGTCACTGAAAGGATCCCCCTCCCCTTTCCCCTCTCCCGCTTTCTCTCCATCTTCCATCTTTCCATCCACTCCAGCTCTCACTATTCGGCCGGCTGATTTGTGATGCTGCTCACAAGGTGCTGTATGCAGCAATATGTGCCCTGGTCCAATGCATGAGGGCAATCCAAAAGCATCCACATGCTCTACTGTCCGACCCAGCATCCACACCCTCGTTCATACAGCACAACAGCTTGGGGACTCCACAGATATGTTCCTGAGCTGCAACTTCATGAAAAGAAGAGTGGATGAAAATAAGTAAACAGGCATACTGTAGATGAGACCTCTAGATAATAACACAAAGACAAGAAGAAACTCGTCATTTGCTGTGTGCTTACCCCAGCAATAGTCTGCTGCTGAGTTTCTCTCTGCCTTGCCATCTCTATCCATTTATCTGAATTATGTCTTTGGACTTGCTCCGCTCCCACTGTCATCAAGGAAGATTTTAATCCTACGACAGCGGCACAAAGACTAGCAGGGTATGGCATATATAAGCTTATATATATATATATATATATATATATATATATATATATATATATATATATATACGACGAGTCCTTGGTATGATTTCAAAACCTTTTGCTGACATCACACAGGGAAGCTCAGTAAATAGGGTTTTTAGTATGCTCCTGTGATAATAATGGCTATGATAACAAGGCTTAAAAATGAAATAAATCATAGTGTAAATGCTGCAAAATTGTCAGCAATGCACTCCCAGACCCCTTAGCTCACACTGATTTTTCCAATTTACAGTGGATACTGTGTAAATCTGCTTATTTAATGACAAGATGTGACGCACCCTTTCGTTTAACACCATCGCTGAACCAGACAGTTTGGAGCCTTTCGGGTATTACTGTGTGTCACCGAGGATTATCATCGTCCCCCAGTGAATCACCCTCCTTACTGACCAGCAATGAGCACTTGAACAAGAAATCAATAAAGTCTCAATCAGAGAAAATGGAAGGTAGAGAGAGAGAAAGAGAGAGAGAGAGAGAGAGAGAGAGAGAGAGAGAGAGAGCGAGAGCGAGAGCGAGAGAGAGATGCCTTTTTTAATTTCAAAACATGTAAGTGGAGAGAGAGAGAGAGGAATGTAATTTGTTTCCTGTCTGTGGGAATACCATTTCTCAGCGTAGGGTCTGGGTAACAATGCATGGTTGCTGTTTTTTTTATTTATTAGAAGTGATCTGGTAAATATAGGGAAGGTGAAGCTGTCCCAATAAAATGCACATAGAGAAAAATGACACACGCACAGCTCTTTACATCTTGATATCTTCACCTTTGGATGTAGGTTGCTAAAGTGTACAAACTCAAAGCGGTGAGGCTGGCGTTATTCTACATTTTTCTTGTTGTCAACAAATCCCATGAAAACATGTGGTAGTCCGCCTCTCAATACTTTCCCACTCCCCTGCCCTGTCTGCGGCACTAATGTGTTCCCACTGTAGACCTAAATCTTTAAAGCAAAATTGGTCACAAATATATTTTGATTCGTTTTTCAAAAGGCTAAATCATTTCCTGAAAAAGCTGGGCATTGTAGTTTTTGGCAAAAGTTGCTCAAACAGGAGTTAATAGTGTATTTGTTGGGGACTATTTTCAGCTGCGGATTGATACAAATTTGGTTTGTAGCAAGTATTTCACTGCACCAGCGTGGTGTATGCAGGATTGACTCAAAATAACAGTTCATTGTAATGAAGGAACATGTCACCCAGTGCAACCGTGTGGTTCATTGATGTGTTTGGAATAGATTTTGGACAACAATGGAGCTCTTCTAAGCTAAATCAGGCTTTGGCTACACAGACAATACTTGCTAGTAGCAGGATCAATTCATTGCTGGTTGACAATAAGAAGAAATACAGAATATCGCCTTTCAGGATCACAGAAGTAAAAGAATCCTGGAGGGTGGCTGCTTCAGCTCTTCCTGCAGCTCTCCACCTCCATATTGTTTTGTGAAGGATGAAAGTAAAATGGCAGCCTTCCAATGCGATTTGGTCTAAATAAAGCCCAACAGTTTATATTCCCTCCTCATCAACAATGTGGTATGACATTTAGGCCTTGCTATTGAACCTATGAAAGCTAATCAAGCCTGTATTCCTTTGTGCACTCTTTTCGACAATGTGAGAGATATCTTACAGCCCAGTGCCCTGAAACCCAGGCAGGTCTGATTCAGTGTCTGAGTGGGAGCAAGATATTGATCCAACCAAGATATATAGCATGCTGGGTAAACCCATGGTGAGCAACACAAGCATCTGCCCCATGAGACATGAAAGACATATGCATAGTGATTTTTAGATGACAAATACAAATTCTCTCATCGTGGTTTTATACTGCTGACAATTGCTGCTACAGTAGACACATTCAATACAGTAATAATCTAGTAATTTCATTGAGTAAGTAGTAAGAGAGAAAAAACTCCATCAGACCTTACTTTGAACTAAACAGGCCAAGTCTCCAGAGTGATTCAGTGCAACCTAGAATACATATTTAATAAGGTATGCGTGTTGTGGAGACCAACTGCAACAAGCTTGCAGCCACGTATTAACAGCGCTCAGTCAATGACTATGGGAAGCGTTTAAAATGCATCACCCTACCTAGCCTTTTGTAACAAAATCACATGTAATGCCATGTGTTTTCCTGAGCAATGAGTAAAGTCACATGGCTGCGTTTTAACAAGGTGACTTTATTTCAGAGATGTGCTCGGAGATATTCGACAGAACCTTAACAGGAAGTAGGAAAATAGGAAAGTAGGAAGAGAAAAGACTGTGATGCTTCTTTTCTATGCAGATGATATGACAACAAAAAACAACAACAAAGATGTCCCGATACTGCTTAAACAACACACATGCACAAACGATTACATCTAGTGCTTCTTTTTTATCAAGTGAAGATGATTTATGTCTGCAGTGGCCATAAACATGAAGCAGTGAAGCATTGTTGCTGCTCCCCCGATCTCCAAATATTTAAGTGAATGCTGCCTTCATGTAGTGTGGTAAATGTACAATGCTGTGGCTGGCAGTCAGGGATTAAATCTGGTTCTGTGTCTGTGCTGGGATGTGGTGCTGCAGATGTGAGAAGGTGCAAAAATGCAATACTGAGTGTTACATTGGGTTGGCCCATTTTAGATCTTGCAGAATGAGAGGGAAACCCTTCTGCTAGAGCCATGTCTCCACACTGCTGTTCAGAAACTGCTACAATGTGTGTTATTGCAACTCGAGATTGTACGGGGACTGCAGGTGACAATGCCAATTTAGGACTAAATGGCAAATTTTGGGATTATATCTGTTTCAATAACAACTGTAGTTTCATAGATTGCACGAATCAATACTCACAACTACTCATGGTCAAAATTATATCACCAGGTGCATGCAATCATTTTAAAAATTATATAAGCCTTGTGTAGAGCTGAAAGTTTCTTCCCCTCTGCAGGCAGCCTCATCAACAAGGCCCCAACCCCCACTGACAATGACTTAACCCCCCCTCCCCCTCTTTCCCTAGTCACTTCACTTTGCAATAACCTTCATCCTGGACTATACATCTGCTAAACCAAATCAGCCTCCTTTTTTTAATACTAAACAGCTATTTTGTATATATTTGTTACTATTTCTGTATTTATTGTTCATTTCTTATCTATGTTTAATATGTTTGTTTGTGTATGTATTAGAGTGCTGATCGGGCCGCATTTTTCTGTCCGAGCCTGGCCCGTGTCCGACAGAGCAGCAACCAAACCCGACCCGAGCCCGACAGGCATTAAGATATTTATGTCCGAGCCCGACTCGAGCCCGATACACTTAAAATCTCATTTTTTTTCTCATACTAATGAAACACGTACGTTTGTTTTTGTGGAAAGCCTGCTTTTATTAAGCAACTGTAGGAAGGCATTCAGAAATGTCAACAGATGAGCACATCATCGCACACGGCCCGGCCCGTCGGGTACCGTCGGGTCCCGTCGGGCTCGGGTCGGGTATCCGCACTTTAGTATGTACATGTATGTCCAAGGCAAATTCAATGTAGGTGTAACTTACTGTGTCAATAAAGTCATTTCTGATTCTGAAACAATTAATGGATTAATCAACCCAAATAAATGAATCCATTAATTGTTTCTGTCATTTTGTTGTTTTATAACGTGCCAGTTGCAGCTTTTAAAATGTGGCAATTTGCTGCTTTCCCCTGTCTTATGTTAGAAGTTGCAAGACGTCACCTTGGGCTCTAAGGAATTGTGATGGATGATTTTCACTATTTTGTTTGTAGACTAAACCGTTTAGCGAAGAAATAATTGGCAGATTAATTTGGTGATTTATGTCCCAACTTGGGAGCAAACTATTTTTTTTTTTTACTTTAGTTGTGTAAAGCCATTTTTTAAACAAAATGACTTTACTGTAAAATATGTTACATAATGCAATAATGCTTTATAATGCTATTTTGAGTACATTTTTCATATTCTGGACTATCACAATATGTAAAGCTGCTATGACCAATATTTTTATGTTAACAATGGATCACTTGACAACTTTACAGAGCGTCTGTCAGTTTATTGTTTTTTGTTTTTCCACCCCGCTCATGTCGTTTTCAGCAAAAAAGCTCTATAGACCCACTGTACACTACCTGTTCAGCACCAAATAGCAGACAGATACAGTCAATGACTACCTGGGAAACATAATCGACTATTTAGCAGCTAAAGAGATATTACAGATATTTCCCTCAGGAGTTGGTGGAGACCAAAACAGAGCTAAAATGAGGGTGAATGTTTCATTTGGTGGCCAGAAACAGGACAGCAAAGGAATGATAATGTTCAAGTGCCAAAAAAACAGTTGACCAGTTGAGGTTCAATAAGTTCTAATTTTAAAATCTTTGTGTTTGAGATCTTATTAATTATGTAAGTTTCATCTTGATAAGATAAAAAAGACTCATTGTTTTTCTTATTCAACTGTGCTGCCTCATTCAAAACCAGAGATAAGGATGAAAATATGCGCTACTCCAGTTGCTCTGTGAAAAAGAGAGAGTATCAATATGCATTTAGTAAAAGATACAACCACTAATGATGCTGCATTTTCAAACAATTGCGCACCACCACTCCCCGGGGTAGGAATTCTCATTCATTAGATGTTGATCAATGTTAACAGCGATGAGGCTAACACAGGGCAGTGAGGGCTGAATAATGGCAGATGGCCATAGTAACAGAGTCGGTATAAAAGCAGCGGCCAGTAACTCGTCCTTCAAGGCGTGGCTATTTTCTGATAGGGTTTACTAGCTTTCTGTAGCCTTTGAGGCACCTGAGCTTCCATCACTCATGGAGATGACTCTGATTAATCAGCTGAGTGCTGGAGAGCCAACCAATCCGACAGTAAATCATGCTTGTTCACAGTGGGCTGCACCTTCATCCTCACCAGGCATTGCCTGCCCACTATACACTGCAGTGGGCTCCCTCCTCCCAGGCACAAGCAGAGCTTTCCTAAGAACAGATGGTAGAGTGGGGAAAACCCAACTCACGTTTCATGCTGACATCTAGTGGAGTCCATAACATGTGATTACGCAAGTCTATTTACATATATTGTTGTAGTCTGGACTGGTTTCATTTTTGGATTCCATGCTTAATAATAATACAATGATTTGATATGAAGTATAAATAATTCCATTCTTCAGCAGGAAATTAATATCTACCAAGCAATGTATGATAATCGACAGAATTTTCCTTTCTGGTCAATTAGTGCTTTACCCCACAGCTCATCAGAGTGTTATATTACTGGACAGTTAAGAAAGCATCCAGCCATAGACAGACCGCCATCTGGGCGATGCCTTCAATGGACAGTAAGGACACGGAGTCGAGCTGGATTTCTCTAAGGACGAGGAATGGATGTTATTTCTGAGAGGGGAGCTGCAGAGGATGGAGGCATCTAACAATGTGCAGCGATCTGTCTCCTCTTAAAGAGGACGGTCACAGCAATGACACTGGACTGCTCTGATGGAGTGGAGAATCTCCTCCTCCTCTTTCTCTCTCTCTCTCTCTCTCTCTCTCACAACCTTTAAGTCTACAGCATTGGCTCAGAGCCTCGACTCGCACCACACACAATATCTTTGCTGATGGATACTTACAGCCAAATCTTGATTTCTTGAAAAGTGGCTGGATGTAGGCTAATCACTGTGAGAATCTTGTCAGTCAGAAACCCTGAAAGAGAAAGACAATGTGAACTCAGGGAGGTATAGTTCATTCTCAAAAAAAGATCTGTATTGTATTTCTTGGAAAAATGTGGCAAATTGAAGTTGATTGCAAACTTTTGCTGAAGGTAAATCCCCTCTTGATTATGTAAATGTACAGTGTTTCACTGAAGGCTTAAACTGGTGTGTATATCTTTTAAAGACAATCCATGGCATTAAATGACACACCTAGTCTGATTAGCAGCCTTGAGTAAAACCATGAACAATGAAACTTTCAATTTGCACAATACAGAACCTTATTACAGCAAAAAATCGTTTTGAGCCAAGAGAAGAATATTGATAGCTATCTCACTCTCCCATAAACAAGCTGATATATGGCTGAAGCCAACTGTTTTTGATCCACAAAGCTGCAGGGCAAATAAATTATGACTGAAAGCTATCCATTGCATAATAAAGCTCACCAGTTATTAAGAGAGTTAGATATAAGATAGATACATCATCATGTCTGTACATTAGATATGAAGATACAGCCATGACATAGTTGGCTTAGCTTAGCATAAAAACCTAGCTCTGTCTAAAGGTATAAAAAATCTGCCTTCCAGCACCGCTGTAGCTCATTAATTAACACATTTCACACATCTCATTTATTTAACCCATAGTGGATTTCCTGGAGTCTTGTTGTCATTGTGAGGTTAACAGGTAAGGAGGGAATATAACGTGTTAATTAGAGAGCCCCCCCCCCCCCCCCCCCCTCCCTCTGTTTCAAGTGTGTTGGCTTAGCCTCTCCTGATATCACTGTGATATCTATTTTCTCATGTTACTCTGAGCAAGAAAGCGAATAACCATTTCCCCCCAAATGTCAAACTATTCCCACCAGCTTCAAGTCACTTTCTTAGCAGCAGACTGTGATCTGCTGTGCCCTTTAATATGCTTGCAAATCACAACGTGCTGACGATAGAATTAAAGAGCTTTTATGATCAGTCGAAGCCTGTTCGTGTTCTTATGCAGACCTTTGAGGGTATTCTATTTGTGGCCCAATTTCCTTCTCCTATTTTAGCAAAACAATCAATTTCATGATTCACTGGACTTAATTGGTTTATTGTAATTGTATCACGAAAGACATCCACAGGGAGAGATAACCAACTTCAATTTGTGCACTTCAGTGAAGTGTCACCGGCATTTATTTTGTGAATTATATGTATTATATATGGATTTTACTTTCTTTCTTTTTTTTTTTTTTTTTTTTTACACATGCTCAAAACTGTTAATTTTCCCATTTAAATTGCTATTTAAGTAACACCCTTGAGATCAATCCATCATTAGGATGATCTGATGATGCCTTAAAATCTATGATGAAAACGAACAGTGAAATAAATGGTTTTCTATACCTTGCGCTGGTGACCTTTTAATTCTAGCACACGTGACTCCAAGCATTTCTAGACAACGAGACGGCTGATGAATATTGTTGCACTGAAGAAAAATGTGATGGTACATGGAGGAGAATATAGACAGGGGACTCTTCAGGTTCATGCACAATGAAATACCTGCAGTCCACGTAGAAACTCTAGGAAACTGTCAAAGTGAGTTGTTGGCAGCTAGCTGAGGGGCCACAGTGACAGGGAGGAGAAAAGCTGTGCTTTGACACTGCTTCACACTGCAGCACACCAACAATACAAGTGGCATTTTATTTCAAACTGAAAGGTCAAACCACATGGACTGAATTCACAATCAAAGAAACAAAAACAAATCAAACTTGATTAGAATCTCAAACATAAAAGTTCTTGCCTGTTATACACTTATATTATAAGAAGATGTCACAGCTGAAATAAATGTTATCAGGTAAGGGCACATTTCAGGTCAAATCTCACTCAAAAATAGAGAAATAATTCTTGAAAGATCATAAATTGGCTAGCTGGCAGGGCAACAGACAAGCCCTTATGTGCAGATTCTCAGATACAATCACGTTAAAGGGAATTGCTTCTCGGTGAACATAATTGGATCTTTTCCACACCTATTTATGGACCAAACTATACAGAGGGAAAAGGAAAGGGAATTTAATGAAGACTTTTTTCTTTTGGTTTTCATTTCAAGTCAATGTCAGTGAACCATGCTGAAGGTGGAGTCATATCAAAATAACCATTGACAAGCCAAATCAGTCAATGTCAGGATGTAGGTGTCACCGGATGTTTAATGACTTTCAAAAGATCTAACAGGTCTCAATAACTCAATCAAAAAATAAAAATACTGCAGCAGTTAGTCAGCACATTTTAGGGGCGAGTTTTCAGGGTCTTAAGGCTCCATTACAGTTAAATTGCTGTTGAAATTCCCTGATCTGATTGGCCATCACACCAATAATGATGGCTGCTTAAAATTGTCTTTGTGTGTTAATATCTTCTGAAACCAATAATAGTCTAAGTTTTTGTCACAAAATTCTTCTTTTTCTTTGTGGTGAAAATGATTCCCAAAGCAGTGTTTTAACTGTCTGTGCTGTCTGTTGTTTTTATTGACTCTGTCCACAGCTGTGAGTTTGTCTCATTGATTAAACAAGTCCACAGTAAGAGATTTGAAATAAAGCTTTCTTTTAATATTCCCAGTTACTAAAATCACACTGCGGTCCATGAGACAGAACATTCTCTGATTTATGTTCCCTTTTATTCCCCAATTGATCTTGGTTTGATGAAGAGGACAATGTAGTCACAACAACTGGAAAAGTCACTCAGCAGCAAACTCCAGAGCTTTCCATTCTTTAACGAGATTACTGTGCAGCTTCTCAGACAGCACTTGAATTGCTGAGCCCCCGAGGATCCCATGTTTTCTTTCTCTCTCTCTCTCTCTCTCTCTCTCTCTCAGTCTCCACTTCTCTCTGTCTGTGTCTGTCTCCATGACACGTGGCTCTCCATGACTGTTGCTCCCACTCAGACAGGGGAGGGGGGACTCATGTGGGGCAAAGGGAGCCTACAGGAGACTTTTGGGGGCTCTCAGTTGCCCTGCGTTCTCTGGAGCGTAGCGCATGAACAATTCAAGATGTGCATGCGTGGTCGAGGAGCTTTCCACGCAGGAGGAGATCTGGCCCAAATTTAATCTCTCTATTGTGAGGATGGAGGGTTAGAGGAAAAAAAGGGCCGTGCCTGCTGAAATCCCACTGGCAGTGCTGCAATGCAGGGGTTTAACATAGAGCCAGAAGGCAGGCAAACCCATTAAAGAACTTGCCCTCTGATTACACACTTCACACATTTTCGCACAAACACAAATACACACAGATGGACCAATGCATGCAGGAACACCCACAAAATCCGATTTGAGCTGAGATATCTGCATAGAGAGTGTTTGACAGGCAGAAAAGAGCAATTTTGCCGTCATAAAATGCAGTGACGCCTACATAGAGTTTTATAAAGCAGCTCTGCTTAAGCTTCGTCACGTGTAATATTTGCAGCTCTGTGAAGGACAATCAACTTAACTTATACATTTCCAAATTAGTAAAAAGGTAGTTCCTAATTTGCATATTTTTTAAGCCCCTGAAAGCTTTATCTATCAAGTATTTCTCTATAATAATAAAAATGTATGTCTAAATAAGCTATACTCAAAGTAAAAAAATATATATTTAGTAATAATTTCTTCATCAGGAGCGTGTGGGTGTGGTTTGATGTTGCTTTATCCTGATTGGTGCATAGAGGTATGTGACATCGCCCTTTTCTATCTGAGCCCAGCACACTTCAAACCAGTGAGGAATACTGAAATGTGAAATAACCTAAAACTGCTGTAAGTGTGGCTGAATTCTTTTTTTTTGTGTCCAATCCCATCATCAAGAAGCTGATTGAGAAAACAGCGCCTTTTAAGGTTATTTAAATAATTTCTGTGTTGAAAGGTTTCATCAATGGGCACCATTTGTCTGAATATAAATCGTGGTGGAGGCTGCCATGGGCTTTACCGTTTACTGTCCATATAATCTCCCAGTGTGTGAGAGGTGACGGGCGTGATGGGTGGTTGCTTACATGACAGATTGCTGACTGTGGGACTCTTTAATAGTCAGCAGAAACAAGCAATTGATGACACTTTGGCTTCTTCACGCTCTGATTCAGCCAGCACGGAGACAAGAGAGAGAAACAATGCTGTCCATCAAAAATGTTCTAACTTGAAGTGGTTCATTTCAATTTGAAACTGAAAGTCAACATTTGTGTGTAAGGGAAACAGCACAATAAATGATAATGTAATGTAACTCATTTTACAAGTAGTCTAAACTTTTGTGAATCCAGTTTTCATTTTATTTTATTTTATTTGGTCTAACTTGTTTCTAGAATCTCGTGGAAAATCGTTTTCTGATTCGTAATCACTACCACTGAATTTGTTCCAGTACTGCCTTCACAGTTTCACAGCTGCTTCCAGTAAAAACCTCAAAGGCCATCACCTGTCTTCAACCTTTATTGGAAGTGTGTTTAGCTCTCTGCACAGCTGTGCACCCACAGTACACACATAGTGAGGGCAGACAAAGGACAGTTATCCAACAACCTCTAGCAGAGATCTAACCCTGATGTTTCGGGACTATCTCGCATTAAGCCCAGCAGGGATCGTTTTCAATTTAAGAGCACAGCTTAAAAACAACTGTGTTGGGCCACAGATCTATCAGCTAAATTTAAAATGTCTGCATCAAATCAATTTCAACGTCTTGTCTGGCAGCAGTTAAAAAGTTATTGCTCCATCAGCCTCATGACACAGCAAACATCAACAAGAAAGATTTAGCCTTTGTGTCATTTTAGTTTTTTCAGTCTTCGCAGCTTTTAGGAAACGATGATCTTACTTCATTTATTTGAAGCAAGTGCTATTTTTCCACAAAGCTGCTGTCCATAAATCCTGGTGGAGAGTGCTTACTTCCCTCTGGCTACCTGCCTCACTGAGAGACAAGACCTGTGTTTATGTGCAGAAAAAAGGCCATTCATCATCTAGTCCCAGAAAAATAGTCAACAGCAGGGATGAACCAGTGCACAATTCCAGATTAATTGCGTCCCTCCATGCCTGCCTGGTGAATGAAACATAACACTACAAACCACAACAGACAGGGAGCAAGATTAAATATTATTAAATGACAATTCCGGCGCAAAATTAACCTAGGGGTTAATAACACGTGTACCGAGTCGACCGTTCTCTGGGATATGTTTTCATGCTAATCAAATGTGTCGCTGATTAGCTTATAAAGCTAGTCATCGGGGCATGGGTAAAGTAAAAAGAAATCGCTATTTCTACACCACTAACAAGGCTCAAAATAGCACCACACTTCCACAGTAGCATAATGGGGGTCCCTACATGTAAACCGAAGCATTGAGAACTTTGTAAGTGTACAGACAGTTTATTAAAAAGATAGATTATAAAGACAGTAGCGTTCACGTATACAAGCAGGTGCCGTCTTGGGAAAACAGTCATGACCAGTCGAACGACAAACGCTGTGTAACCAGTAACATAGCTCAGGCACGGCATTCGTCGTTCGACTGGTCATGACTGTTTTCCCAAGATGGCGCCTGCTTGTATACATGAACGCTACTGTCTTTATAATCTATCTTTTATTTTTTTATATCAATTTTTTATTGCTTTTTATATTTCAAATATACAGAACAGAGAAACACAATTGAACAAGAACAAATACCGTCTCCCATCCCCCACCCTCTGCGGTCTCGAGGAAAACAAAACAAACAAATAAACAGAAATCACACCTTGCCTAATCACTCTCCTCTAGTTCTTGTGGTGTTGAGGTCATTAGGTCTGATATTTGTGCTGCTGTGCTTTTCCATAGGTCTATAGTCGATGATTTGGCCTTGTTAATCCTTGCTGTAGAGAGCTCAAGCATAACTATGTCTAGAAAATACACCAACAACTGTTTTATACAAAGCGAGTGAGTGGGGAGCCAGTGTTGAGCTATCATTTTCTTGGTTGCAGTTGATCCAGCTAGCCAAATTTTCTTCTGTCTCCTAAGCAGGTGTAATTTAGAGTCGTCATTAAGTAACAAAACAATCGGGTCAGCAGGAATTCGACATCCTATCACATCAGATATTATTGATGTTGTTTTATTCCAGAACTCATGTACCTGTTCACACTCCCAGACCATATGCAAGGAAGTTCCAGTTTGTTCAGGTTGACAGAACGTGCACTAGGGAGTGGGAATGGCTTTAGAGACGTATCTCTCTCTTACATATGTATCTGCTGGTGATTTGGGTTCTTGGAACAGTGGGAAATGTTGTCCCAAACTGTCTCCCAATTAATTGCGTTCCCCTCAGGGCTCAGCTCTCGCTCCCATTTCTTTACTATTGGGAGTTCTCCTATGGATACTTGCATCAGTTTAGCATAAATCTTGGACACTAATCCTCTCACAGGAAAATCAACAAACCATTTAATGACTGGGTGCGCCTCAAGACTGTTTCCCCATGGCACTCCATAACATTTTAGGGCTGATCTTAAGCAAAGATAAAAGAAGAAGGATGTCCTGGGGACCTCAAAACTAGCTCTCAGGTCTTCAAAACTCAACATACATTTTTCATTGAATAGCTGGTCTAAAGTATAAATACCTCTGTCACTCCACTGGTTACAAGCAAAGGGTTTGTTACCAGACATTAAATGTGCATCGTGCCATGTTGGGGTATTCAAATGCCACTTATTGGTGTAGTGTAGTTGCTCCTCCACCTGTTTAAAGTTGGTCAATGTGTTGGTGATAATAGGGCCATAGGCTAGCATACACTTTTTTGTAGGGACCTCATTATGCTACCTTGGAAGTGTGGTGCTATTTTGAGCCTTGTTAGTGGTGTAGAAATAGCTATTTCTTTTTACTTTACCCGTGCCCCGACGACTAGCTTTATAAGCTAATCAGCGGTTTGCACTATCTTGTCTCAAGCTAGAGACACATTCGATTAGCATGAAAACATATCCCAGAGAACGGTCGACTCGGTACACATGTGTTATTAACTGTCAATTAATTGTCCTCTAAGAAAATAATGAAATGTATCAATTTACTTTCTGCTTTTGACTATTAACATCTAAACGACTGACAAATCTGATTGTACAATGCATTGTTTGAGTTAACAACTTATTATCTTAATGGGAATAATTGAATGACTATTATGGAAGAGGGCAATCTGTGCAAAGACAAATAGATAAGGCGAGAAACACTCAAAAGCCGTCAGACCTCAATGTCTCTGATTACATGCTTCGTGAGAGCAGTGTGGCTCTAGAAAAACAACATACTCCCCAGGGGACCAACA
This sequence comes from Sander lucioperca, assembly GCF_008315115.2. NCBI lineage: Eukaryota > Metazoa > Chordata > Actinopteri > Perciformes > Percidae > Sander > Sander lucioperca. The sequence continues at coordinate 30,193,235 of NC_050184.1, forward strand.
AACTCTCATAAATGTGAAATAGGTTTTAGTAATGTGCTTTGCAAGCAGCTGTTTTGGGACAGAGCCTCTCAACATAATAAAACCATATTACCTATCAAGGTCTATCGAGAGCTGGAGGAACAATCAATTCTCATACTGTTTAGTGAGTGCCACATTTCTGATCAAAACTAACACAACAATTCCTCTTTTATATTATACATCCTTTATTTTAGGATTGTATTTTAGAGATTTAGAGGCCTGAAATGTCTGAGAATGAAGAGTGCCGTCTTGTTATGCCAACCTTGTCGGAGGAGGGTGGATGTTCTTTTCCGCTCCTTGTAATGCGGTCAAAGGTATTGTAGGACAAACGATAGACAAAGCCGCAAGTGGAAACAGAGTGGCTGCTCATGGGGATCATTCACCTTCACATCGTCAGTGAATTCTGTTACAAGGCAGGGCCCAAATCTTGGAAACCACTGCGCCATTAGTCAAACACAGATTGGGTGTGACAGCTAACCTCTCATGGTGATCTCCTTGCACCATGTAAAAATTGACTCTCGTTGCTGCATAATCATGCTGTACTGATATCAGTCTCGCAGCACAGTTATAGCCCGTAGAGGAAAGCAGAGACACATTTTTTGCATCACTTTTATGTGGAATAACAGACAGACAGAACATTTTAACCATCTAATGAACTAAGTTAACTACAAAACTCTGTCAAACATTAAAGAAAAAGAAAAGGCACTCGTATAGCACTGACCTCCATCAAGGCCAATAATCCAGTCTTTTATTGATATGCAAATCTTTTTATTTTTTGGGCATTTTAGGCTTTCATTTTAGGACAGCTGAAGACATTAAAGGGGAGAGAGAGGGGGAATGAAATGCAGCAAAGCGCCGCAGGGTGGAGTCGAACCTGCAGCCGCTGCGTCGAGGAGTAAACCTCTATATATGGCTCTCCCAGGTGAGCTACCCAGGTGCCCAATGATATGCTAATCTGAAAGCGCAACCAATATAGTATACGTATATGTCTGGATATATTTCTAAAAACTATTAGAATTATGTCAATATTAGGGGTGTCACGATACCAAAAATTCAGTAGTCTGTGCCAATACCAGTAAAATAACACCATTCTCAATGCCAATTTCGATACCACGGTAAAAAAAAAAAGGATTTTCCAAGATTCCATGTACTTGAACTTGAAACATGAACTTCTTTATTAAAATATTTGAAAAATATCAAAATGTCATAACCAGACATACAAAACGTGTGCAATAGAGCATAGAACAACATAATAAAGTGCAATTAATGGTCATAGTGCAACAACTAGTGTCCCCATACACATCCCAGACTTCCAGGCATCTTTTCAAAAGGTACTGTGCAAAAATAAAACAGTGTTTCTGCGTGATCAGAGAGGTTACAAACCCCAGGTAAATATTGGAGATGTATTTGAAAGATGGAGACAGCTTAGAGCCCAAAAGGATGCCAAGTTGGCTAATTTCCTCCTGAACAGGTAGCTAAGCATTAGCTTCAGGCTAATTTATCACGGCTACAAGGGACGGGCATTTTATGTCATTTCACCATCCGTGTACTCACATTGAATTATATAGCTAGAGTACCCGAGTTGGTTACTTGCAAAAACAATTGAGACATAGCTAGTAAAGTGATCCTGACTGGTCCTGGCTAACGCCGCCATGCTAACCCTGCTAACTGCTAGCTAACGTTACCGGGGGACCAGGCAAGCGGCCACGGTTGTTTACAACGTGTAGCCCGTTCAGCGGCCGTAGCCTACAACGGTGAGTTATTTGAAGCCAAGAGAGGGGGGCTGTAAATCAGGAAGAGAGGACTGTGAGTTTGCAGTGAACATGCCGTTTTTTAGGTCGGGTAGAATCTATCTCCGTTGACTCTCGTTCATATTTTTTCGAAAGATATGTCCCATGGACCGGAAGTAGAAGGGCGTGACTACGGCCACTTGTTCGTGACCTCCTACTTCTGAATGTAAGTATCAACTGGAACACTCTGAAGCGTATACTGCCCCCATCAGTTCCAGAAGAGGTGTAGCACCGATGCTGCTAACACTGGCATCGGCGCTCACGGTGCTTACGGTGCTTACGGTGCTTCAAAAAAATGGGCATTGTTGGTGTTTTGTCATTTTAGAACCGAAAAGTATCGCAAGTATCGGTTCTCATGACATCCCTAGTCAATATATAGTTGTGCTTTGTGCACAACTATATATGCATTTAATATGTATCTAAATTGTAAATATTTCACATATGTATTTAGATGTTTTATGTACAACCAGGTAACACTTTATTATCATGTGCAGTACATATGTACAAATATCAAATGCTTAGAATGAAATAACATCATGAACATGGCAGCTTTAGTGTACAGGAAAACCCAGCCCAGCATATAATATGACCTCTATATCATCAACCACTGCACAGCAAGCAGTTGGCTGCCACACGTTACCGTCATCGCAGTCTGGCTTACCGGATGTACAGTGCTGGGATAAAGCCTGGAGCTGGATGTCCCTCCCCTTCCGCTATCTCCACTGTATGTTTTACAGCTTAGCGCTGCCCACAACGGTTGTGATCGTTTTAAAGAAATACAAACAAGCCAGACTGTTTTTTTTCCCTATTATAAACCAGATAGGTTGGCAAAGCGAGATAACAATCATTGTGATTTAGCAGAAGAACCAGCTATGTTACATAATGCACGATTTAAGGATTAAGGATCACACAAACAAAATATGAAACTCATCTCGGTCTCATTGCGGTCTTCAAACCAGCGACTTTTAGAAGTGCCAAGGTCTAGATATAAACGGTGGGGTGACCAGGCTTTTGCAGTTGCTGCCCCGAGACTCTGGAACAAGTTACCCCCTGATATCCACACTATTACAGATGTAGCTCTTTTTAGGTCCAAACTTAAAACGCATCTGTTTAGTCAGGCTTTTAATACGTAGCAGTGGTGTGACGATTTCGTTCTTCTGTTTCTCTGTAACTATTTCTGATTTTACATGTACTTTCTTTATATTGTATGATATGTGTTTTTATTCTTGGTTTCGATGTTAAGCACTTTGGATACCTGCTGGTTGCTGTAAAGTGCTATATAAATAAAGTTTGATTGATTGATTGATTGATCTCTGAGTCTTTGTCTGCGGTGTCCCGGGTCACAGCTGCAAACATTAGCATAACGGAGAGGGCCAAAATACACAAAGCTACCTTTAAAGCAGTAGCCCCACCTATTGGAAAAGTCACACCACACCATTGGTAACTAATGCCCATGAAAAATAATTTGTGTACCCTAGCAGTTTTTCTGTAATCCTGCTAAAACAAACCAACAAACCAAGTCAAAAACATGAGCTCCTTGGCGGAGCTAACAACCTGCCCTCTGTGACTGAAACCTTCAGTCAATAATCAACTGCTCTTTCTATAACACTATATACAGCTGAGCCACAACATGCTGAATTTAATTTCAAATACCTTTAATAGGCTTACTGCTGGTTGCTGCGTCCCTTTAATGTTCATGTCTTTAATCTACGGCTCCTTCACGAATGACAAATTGCTGCCAGTTTAACAGTTCAATACATTCTTGCCCTCTTCTGATGATTTATTCAATTGTGTATAAACTAATTTGTTATTTACTTTTTTTAAATGAATGTCATTACCTTTCAGCACATCTCTTGTGTATTCAAAAAGTCACTGTCTCCAGTTGAGTGATGGAAAGATGTGACCCAAAGAACATTGCGATATTTAACTGAGATCATCTGTAAAGTAGACGGAGAGTCGTTTTCAATTAAGCTCTCATTAAAATCTAAATTAGGTACTGACCTTTGAAACATACTAGCACAGGGAGGGGAGAGAAAGGTAGGTATGTACGTTAAAACATCCATCTCTGATTAAAAGGAGCCCTGTCAATGTTGTGTTCAAGGGTCTCTAACACATTCAGTAAAATGCCTCCAAACAACAAAAAGGTCTTAGTTACATCAGCCTCATCTAGTCATAGGGTCAGGGCTTTCTAAGATACAATTTCAATTGTCACCAACTGTGTATTGCAAAAATATCTACATAGTATTTTCCTTTCCATATTTGCACGCTGGCATCGAGATTGCATGGATGTCTAGTGGTTAACAATCAAATCAAGTGTTCTCAGCTGAAAGACGTGCTTTTATTACACAAATATCTGAAGTGATCAGCTGCACAATAGCTAATATTCATGAGTAGCTACTTACATTTGCATTAATTTATGAATGAATGAATATTTCTAAACAAATCTATGAAAAAACTTTCATATACATAGACACAATCAGAAAGACAAGATGACGTATGTTAGGGATGTTCCTGCAGCCAGACAGTAGCGTATTATCACCTGTCCTCAGATAGCCTTGTAATCTGAGAGCGGCATCAACAATCAATGGAAGGAGGGAAAGAGAAGACAAGACCAATCGATGCCTGTTAGAACGCTACGGTAATTGTGCACTTATCAGTTTGGAGCAGCTACCTGCTATGAATTTGAAGGAGCCTGAACTGGGTGATCATTCCTATGATGACACTTAAGTTATTTATTTTTTTAAACTGCAACAAATTTAATAACACATTTGTGCAATCGCGGTATGTTGTCCCAATTTTGATGGTAACATGAATTTCTGTACACTGAATTTCATGAAAAACCATTCAATAGTTGTCAAGACATTTAACTAAAAGCCTAAAAAAGTCAGCCTGTGGCTCAAGAGGAAAAGTCAGGGGATGACCAAAATATTTTGGCTTTATCCTCTGAGGACCATGAATGGAAGAAAACTGGTGGAACAACCAACAGATTGACTAATGAAAATTGCCAGTCTTGCCACTAGAATGGCTAAAAAAAACTGCATATAACAGCCTTTCTTTGTTCACTGTTGCAAAAAGTAACTGAAAAAATTGGACAAAAATGCAGGTACCCAAATACTTGGCTACAATGAAGCCATCAGACATTGTTGGCAGTCAGTGTCAGTTGGCTACAAAACAGTTTTGGGGTCTGGCTGGTAAATGTTACCACAACCTGCTTTACTTTTTGGCCAAAATACGTACCGAATTATCCAAAAGGGCCACACTCCCTAACATGGTTCTGTTTTATGAGCCCATCAAATTATCCGATCAGGATGTTGCACTGGTAATATGGAAAGCAATAGTAGGTTTTATGGGAGGACTGGGAGGACAGCCGACCAAGGGCCCAAACTCCCCAAGGGGCCCCCAGTTAGGAGCCCATAAGATCCGCCCTACTTTTTTACTACTTATTTAATTTTACTGTTGTTTTTTTCCCTGACTTAAAGCACTCACTACTTTATTCTGCACGGCAGAAGAAGAACAAATGGATTTACTATAATGCAGTGGGCATGCTTTCCTGTACCTTCCTATTCTGGTGCCATTGTGGTATTCCTTGAATGGGCCCAATGACTTTGGTTTTGCTTTGCTGCTTTGGTGGGCTTAGTAGTCTTTTCAATTCATTTTTAAATCACTGTTTTAAAAAAGCTTAATTTTATAATTAATCTAGTTTGATAAATCATTCAGTTAATGAGTCACGGTGGTAAACTAGTAGTTTAGTTATATTATAGTAGTCAGTTACATCAGGCTGAGTGTGGTATTGTGATATGGGTGTTTTATGAATATTCTGCCTATACTGCAGACTGCAGAAGCCAAAGCTGTCACCTAACTCCATTTAAACAAGTTACATCTGTTATTTGTCCATCCTTGTTTACAGGTAGCTGTAGGATAACTAGATTGCATTAAATCAGGTTTCGCCATAAACGTAACCATCATTTCTACCTCTTACTGCATCCTAACAGATGCAAGTGAATGCCCTAACAATTAAAAACCAGAAAGCCTTGAAGAAACACAGCACGCCAAATATTTCCACTCAATTGACAATATGTGAAATCCTACACAGCCAACTGACAGTATTCTATCAATTATTCAGGAGGACAAAGGCTCACAAAAAGTACTGCACCCCCGGCTATGCAGCAGTAAATCACTGTATAGCACACCATCTGCTGCTTGTCAAAGCCAACGGTTGCTGTGTGGCACAGGAGTGCTGAACAATATTGATCTGGAAGTCTGGGTTGATTTCCATTGTGAATCATAGATCAGACAGCGCAGGTAAAATGTCTGGGTCAAAATGTAGACACTGAGGAAAACATGCATTATATTGAGATATCTATAGTACCCATGTCACATTTTTAAAGCCATAAGTGAAAAGGTAACTTAACAATGTGCACACTGTGAGCAGTGTGATATTTCTGTATCCATATTGTGTGATTCACCTGGGCTAAAGGATGTTACTCTAAAAAGAATATTTAAAAAAAAAAATCCCTCATTAAATATTGAGCATCGACATGATGGGATGTAAGAATGATTCTTCCCCTCGGTCTTTGGCTCCTTCATCCTTGTTGGCGTTTCAAAGCGTAACCTGCTCCAGAGACAAAATGTCCCATATTTGGACTTCAATAATGCAATGCCTTCGTTCTTAAAGCTAAGGGCAGGCTCATCTGACATCTGACTAATCGCTGACAAAGCCACGGGTTCAGTTAGCAGACTTACTGTTCACTGGCTATTTCTGGGCATATAAACACAGAATTTCCCACAATATTCAGTAGCATCAGTTTAAAAACATCTGGCAACCATTTTATAACGTAGTAGAAGTGGATATCTTTCAGTACAAACTGAACCTTTCAAATTGAACTTCTCCAGGTTCCTGTTTTTGTGACAGTTTTGACTAATTGACTGTCTGCATAGTGCATTTAGTAAAATAAGCATTTGGTATCTGTCAACGGACTAATGGAATTGTCCAATCGTCCATTCAAGAACTCATTGGGTGTTAGAAAATATGCAACAGTCACAACAGTATTCAGGAAACTGCAGATATGGCAGGAGAACAAAGTCACTGTGGCTTCTCATTATGTTGATTAGTTATTCTGCACGTCAAACTCAATATTGTGTCTCGTCAGTAACCCAGTCAAATAATGACCTGTCTAATGATTTGCTTTGACTGACATCTACTGTGAAATGGTAAATGAAGCAAAACAGTCCCAATAAGTGTCCTACAACTTTACAACTTTATACGATTTAACGTGTTAAAAATGGGTCACAGATGTACACAACAATGTTTTGGATTTATTTTCCCTGATTCGGTTACATTTCCCTCCTTTAGTCAAATTAACTGATTAATCTTTGCTCTTCAGTTGCTTAGACCAAAGGAAGAATTTCAGTCTGTAGAGCAATTTGAAAGCACTGCCTCTTTAAAGGAGCGCTGTGCCTTCAAACAGCAGCACTTGATTATGTCTCTGCACCAAATTTAAAACATTGCATAATTTCGACCAGCACCCCTGGCGCTGGTAGAGTTTAATGTCACCCAATATTGTCATTAAATAAATACTGACATATCTGTAAAGGATTTTAGCTTCACAGAGTTGGAGTAGACATAACCCCAGCCAGTATATGCTCTGTGTTTCATAACTGCCTGGTTTGTGGGTGGTGCTGCTGGTGTCTAAAAGTAACAACAGCAGCAATTTTAAAAAGCTCAATTAAAAGGGATTTTTAGTAGAACATAAAAAGTCATATTGAACTACAATCTAAATTTATCATTTTGCAGAAATTATGCAAACTCTACACAGGGGCTCAGTTTTGCATTTACTAAACGCTCCAACATTATGTCTGAAAAAAACTCCATAAGGAGTGGCAGCTTAGCTGGCAGTTTAAAATGTGCACAAACACATAATGCACCGTTGATTTCATTTCTAATGCAGCTTAACTTTCCAATTTGGATTCATTTCTTCATTTTATAATATAAAAATGTTGAGGCTGCAAAAAAATGAAAAGGACATTTGTAAAGAGATTTTTAAACTTTTCAGCCGCATGCCAGGAACTAGATAAGGAGAAAATTACAATTTAAATGTGTAAATGACTCTATAATGGCACAAGGCAGGTTTAATGTGCTTTCACACTCAGAGCAGCACAATCAGCTAGTCCCGAACGTCCATTCATTTCTCATAGAGCCTAGGCACTGGGGAAACCTGACCAACGTGATGTCGGACAACAAGCATGCAAGCTGAGATAGAGCCAAGGTGAGAAGTTGTTGCCCTTTTTCACATACAGTTCCTTGTTCTCTAACCCATATCCTTTTTATTTTATAAATAATACTTCAGTCTAGAAAGTGCAAAACAGGGATGATGTTATTTTAAGCAGGTTCAAAGAGTCTCATCCTAAAACTTTAATGTGGAAGTAGTGTGAATGTGAATGTGGTAAATGATGCAGTTACATTGTGGGAGTTTGTGGTAAGCTTCTTTCTCTCCTTAATTGATTTAACAAAGAGCTAAGTTAACTTTTTTTTTATTAGCATGTTAGCATTTGAATTTAACTTGAATCACAAAATATTCTAGTTCATTTATTTAATGCTTGTGTTCTGTAAGAATGAAAAGTATCATTGCAAAAAGTAAATTACCCATGTTAGATAGCATTGATTGTAGAGAAGGTGTAACATAATTCAGTCCTGTCGAATCCAAAAACAATGTCGACTGATCCAAGCACTCGGTGGCATCACACACTCAAACTCATCTCAAGGGTAAAAACTTCATAGCGAAGATTTAAAATGCAAACTGATGCATGCACAGTGATCAAAGGACATGACAAACAGAGAAAATGAAGCTGGGTGTAAGAAGGATAGCAATACCAAGTGCCTATTTCTGCAGATAACTTTTCAAGAAGACGTCAAGGAAATGTGATGAGGATAGCTGTGGTGAGTCTCATCAGTCTTAACTCTATCAATATACATGCCAATCAAACATGTACAGGTCCATAACTACCACTGATGGATCCAGTCGATTTCAGAGGTAACTATTTTACTCCACCACATTTATTTGACGTCTTTAGGTACTAGTTACATTACAGATTACGATTTTACATAAAATACAATGCATTGCTATATAGATTAAACTACCAAATGGTATAAAACGTATTAACTTCATCTCAACCAGCAACATAAAATGCTACTCATGCATTGATGCATCAGTATTTAAAATCTAATAATGTAGCTCAGAGAGGCCATTATTCTGCAGAACAAATACTTTTACGTACTTTAATACTTTAAAGTAACAATCATTCTCATTTTAATAAATGTCTGTTATGTCATGCTTTGCCAGACCTTCCTCCACAGCGCTGCGGAGGAGGGTCTGGCTAGTCCACACAGTATTCCGGGATGGGAGAAAAACATGCTCTGGTTTATTGGCATTTCTTTAAACCAATCACAACCGTCTTGGGCGGCGCTAAGCGAGCAACGGTGCCTCTGCAAAATAGCCACGGGAAGGAACTTGTTTTGGTGGAACATGTGTACGTTCAAAAGTTGTTTTAGTCGTGCAACAGAAAACTCAGATTGGACAGATAGTCTAGCTGTCTCAATTTACCCTGCAGAGATCTGAGGAGCAGTTAACCACAGTCCTTATAAATTGTCCCGTATAAATAACAGTCCCGTATAAAATGCCAACACAAAGGAAGCCCAAGCCAATGGATATCCGGCCTAAATGAGTGAAATCCGGGAGAATTTTCGTCGGCAACGGAGCAATCCCAGAAGTGGAACATCGAGGATATACAGTAGACTTACACAATGGTGATTGAGCCTATGGCCCACTGATGAAAGCCCTTTCATTTGCAGTATTACGAACTTGTGTCTATGGCGACAGTACCGGGACAAATCACAAGCGGCGCACAGTTAGTGACGCATTTTCCATAACCCAGCAGTGGTTGGTCAGCCAGGAAAGGTAGACGGAGGTAACACAAAAGACTCACTCTTCTTAGTGTGCGAAGGTTCAATGTTATTCTCCAGATCCCACCACGCTCGAAGCAGGCACCCCAACTAACCAGTAGGAGGACATTATCTCTCACCGGCTTCCCACCCACTAACATAACCAACTGTGTTTGTTGAAATGCACGAACAAGCTGGTGCTGTACCCAGGTCTCTGCAGTGGTAGGTGAGTGTTTTGCCCCTGCACCACCCGTGGATTTCTGAAGGCAGAAGAGCTAACTGAATTATTGCCAACCGTGTGGACATTTTCCTAAGAAAGTCTGAAAGAGAGAAAAAAACAACTCAATATCAAGCTCACTGTCACAGCCCCTTTGACGCATTTCATTGAGGGGGCACAAACCAGCCATGCCCTAGATAAACGGTACCCTGCACTGCACTGAAAGACTCTTGACAGCAGTCAGGTTTACATAACAGACAGTATACGGGGATGCACATCACTTCCAGCTCCATACGAAGAAAAGAAATACAGCTTGTCTGTTCATCAGTTTAAAAAACACTGAGGATTTTCTCCCTGGGTTTTAAGATGACTCACGGCAACATATTAGGAATCATTTTGTAGAAAAGGTATAGTTTACTTTGCTGGATTTTAACTATCTGGTGAGGGCGATGGTATTGCAATTCATTTCTGCTTGCTTAGTTTCCCAAAGGAGATCAGGTGAGATACAAATGTGAATGTAATACACCTAAAATAGGACATACAAACTTTCAATTTGTAAGATGATCAGGATTGGGAATGGTTTGTAGGTTTAGAATATGCATATTTATTCAACAAAATGCTGGTTCTCTTCTCATAAATACCGTCACGTTCTGACTGCTGGCTAAAGCTGCTTAGTCCTGTGTGTCAAGTAGTAATGAATCAAGTAGGACAGACCACTGCTTGTAACTGGCAGACACAAGAGGAGAATCAGAGAGAGGGCCTAAAATAAGAAAAGAAAATATAAATCATGGAGACCACTGACAGCAGTGAATAAGGGGGGAAACACTGTTTTGGGCTTTTTGCGATGGAGATGGACGAAGGATTCTTAAGTGACACAGAGGTTGCGTGTTCGGAAGGTGCTAACCAAATTTCATTTATCATTACGTCAGTGAAGTCTATAAACAGCATCAGCTGTTTTAGACAGCAAGGGAAAAAATTGTTAACTGTTGGCAAGGTAATGCATAAACCAAAATGCAAAGAATGCACGTTGTTGACTCACTAAAACACCATGGAGAACAAAATTAGACTCTGCAACAGTCGTGATTCACCACCACTTCGAATTAGTGCACAGTTCCCTCCAGCATAGAGCAGAATACAAGACCACTACAGCGACATCTTGATGCTCCCCCCCCTCTTTTGTTTACCTTTTTCTCCTCCCGAGCTGATATTATACAGCCACTCTCATGCAAGCTCTTGGCAATTCACACAGCCATACTATAATTCAAAAAGCATTGTTATTTAACCGAAAGACACACTGTGGGTCTCTGTATCGCAAGGCTTTGTGTAATGATTCAGGAAAACTCTCCAGATGAGAATAAAGATTGCAAAAAATGTATTTATGAACAGCTCTCCAGATAACAATGCTGTGAGTGGGCTTATTTAACTAGCCAAAAGGATGGGAGCAATTATTTTGATCAATATAGTACAATGAATGCCATGTCTATCCCGCAAGTTCCAACTATTACCAGCCTTATCATGGGAGGAAATAGATTTTGCAACCCTCCATCATGCTCTTGGAGATGCCAACCAATTTGCTGTCAAGTCAATAATCTCTTTGGGAGAGATCGAATCTGCAACATTTGTCCAAGTTTGGCTGGTACACACTGCCAAAACACAAAACAAAACAAAACACATTCAGTCATTATACTTCACTCTTTTTTTTTTAAATCCGAGAAAAGTAGGATTAGTTGACATTTGTTTCGTTTTGTTATTGACACTTTTTTACAATGCAGTCTGATTCAAAACAGGTTGGCTGAATACAAATGAAATCTTTTATTCTAGGGATGGCAGCAGCACAATGACCTGAGTAGAGAATAAGTGAAGAGTGTGGATCAACACTCCGTGAAGCACCTTCAGCTTTACAAAGCACCATAAGTGACCTGCCACTCACACAACTTGAGTTGTTCATTCAAGTTGCAAAAGAATGTGGTAACACAGGGGAGGTCGAACCTTTGTGATGAACTCCAATGATTGAGTCATGATTGATTTGTTAGTACTGAGTCAGTGTTTTTCAAAAAGAACTATCTTGATAAAAAAAAGCTTCATTTGTTATACAGAGATCATCCTTAAATTATATGTCAAAGTTACAAACACTAAAGCATGCTCTACAACAAGTGAAATGCATATTTAAATGTATCCATGACTGGCAGCACAACATAATTCAGCATTTGAATTTGACTTTGATTTTACTGTATGTTATCTCCAGTCTTGTATAAAGTACTTGAAAGCAATACTGGAATAAAAGTACAAGTATCTTCCCAAAAAATGACTTTGGTAGAAGTTAAAGTCTCCTTTTAGAATATTACTTGAGTAAAAGTCTTAAAGTATCTGATATTTACTGTACATAAGTATCAAAGTAATTGTCTGATATTAAATGTTAAGTATTAGAAGTAAAAGTAAAAAAAACTTTGATTATGAACTTTATGGCCTAAGGTGTGTAACGTTATCTTCATCACCATTGTCGTCGGGGTGGTCATCTTCTGTTACCATGGCGGCAGAGCCTGCACCAGGTGCTTCCATGACACTATCAGTCATTATGCTTCCTCCTCCTCTTCTTTAGTTTTGGCCTATGTTTTTTTTTTTTTTTTTGCCGCTTGGCAACAAACAGGCATTAGGTCACCAACTGGAATGGAGGGTGCATTCTCTTGGCAATCTAGCAGCAATGATTCACCAAACCTGCTTTTTTCCAGTGTAACAAATATCTTCTGATTTTATTTTGTAGTAAGAAGTAACTAAGATGCTGCGCACTGGCCTCAAAAAGCTCAAAGAGAAAAGAAGCAGCATTCATGCTGAGCACCTACTCACACAGCTAAAGTATACTCCTTCCTCCTCTCTTTCCCTTCTCCTTGTTTCTCTCTCTAGCTGATATCATGTTGCACAGTGTTCCTCTAATGAAAAAAAAACACAAATCCTCGTATACCTCTGATTTATAAACTAAACAAAATAGGCACAGATCACAGAAGTTTGCAGGTTGCATGAAACAATAACAAATGATACAAATCCTCACAACTGCAGTCTGCAGATCAAACTAATTTCAAGACATTTCATAGCTTGACACACACACACACACACACACACACACACAAACACACACAGAACAATTTCAAAGCCCGGGTTGATTTTAAAGCAGAAAAAGCTTCTTTTTTGTCAATGTTTCTGTTGATGTTTGCACCGCTCCAAGTGTTCTGAATGTCAGATGGGCATATTGTCACTTGGCAATGCTAAGAAATGGCAACTCAGCTCTCCCACTGCAAAACCCCGTGGGACTGGAGAGAGAAATAAAAGAGAAAATGTCTCCTCGTTTCTAAGATTTCAGGGGACAGAAATAATATATTTAATAAGGCTCTGTGTGGTTTCTCTAAGCACAAAAAGCCCTTCAGATTCTGCTGCCAGATGCCTTTTGGGATAGGCTAGGAAGAAGAAAAATAGAGAGGAAAATATATACAAAATCCTTGAACTAAATCTTAAACACACATGGACCCTGAAGGCATGTTTCTTAAGTCGACTGTTGGCAGGCTATCATAAAGTCCACCATGGTTATTTAGACAGATTAAATCACTTCTCCTAACAAGCTTGATATTATAGCTACAGGATGCACCTTGCACCTTTCTGGGGCTTCTATCTTCGAAGTTCAATTGTATCGGCCTGTACTTGCACCTGATAATGTCGAGGTTGTAATTTAAGTGTGATTTTGTGGCTCTTCGGGAACTGGAATTAAACTGCCGTCATTACCAGCTTCCTCGCTGTGTACAGAGAGGCTTGGAGCCGACACAGGGTGCATTTCAAATGCCTCTGTGCAATCCCTCAGCCCTTTTGACAGGGACAGATCCCCACAGTACTGTAGCTTTTGGCAGACACTTCTCAACAAAAAGAGGAACTGCTTTGAGTTAAGAATAAAAAGGATATAAAACATATTCAATACGACATATGGAGAGCACTGAAAAACACTTTGGTTTCACAAGCATGGGAAGCTTTACTGTAAAGCAGAAAGGACATGAAGGCTGGGCATGTTGCAGCAGAATAGATGTCAAGAACTCAGAGCAGCTACAGTGATGATGAGATTAGGTGACAGGGGTGCAAGCAGTGCAGCGTGATATAGATTGGATCATCGGCCAGGCAATATCACCCTGGAGACAGAGGAGCTGTAACAGGTTCCTGAGCTTTGACAGCACCAAAGACCACCACGCTCATACATACTAAAGCCTGGATGCATTTAATACACGCCTGCATAAACTTTTCATATCCAAGAGTGATCCCGGCATATCCTGACTGCGTCTTTGTCAAACACGTGCATGCATTTGCATAACTACAGCACATTGCTTGTAAGTGTGAGCTGACTGGATGTCTGAACAGGCAGATGTGCAGTAAATGTATTTAAAAATAAAACTGAGAAGAGAATATTAGTGATTGTCTCAGGAGACAAAAGCCTAAAAACGCCTCTCTCCTGTAAAAATGTGTGCCCTTTTATAAGCAGTCAGCACAATCTCACCATATAGACAACACTGAACAACAACCTAGAATCTGTGAAGGAGATGTCTAAATATAACACCATCTTGCAGGATGAAGCCACTCCTCCTCCAATTCAGACAGACCAGATGAGAGCCACACCAGATGTGTCATATAGGAAGCTGCTTTGCTACAAATTGGATGATTAACAGAGCCGTGCAGCCAGCAGTGAGGCATTTGGCTGTGGTACGCAGCTCAGTGGAGAGTGATTGGCTTTGAGAGCCGAGGGAGCAGATGGGACGGGGACACAGAGCTGGACCAAACAACAGAGGGTGCCTCCATGGTTCTGCATCAAAAAATCACTTCTATCCACGTCTGTACTTAAGAGTGATTCAACACACGCATACACACGTATTGCAAGCGGCTTGTTCTTCATGGCAAGTTATCTCAGCCTTTAGCGCCGCCCCCTTAACATTAATTATGCAGCTCAATGCAGCACTCTGAATCCCCACTGCAGCTCACCCACACTACAATACTCTGCCGCGTTCTCCCACTCTCTCTGTCTCTGTCACACACACACACCACAGTGTTTCTCTTTTTTTCCCTCCATGACTACATTCTCAACTATCCGTGGTCAAAGATAGCATTTTTCTCCATGCATTAACATGTGAATAGAGTGCTGTTGCAAGGACGAAAGATAACACTGTAGCAATTCTTTAATTTTTTTCAATAGATTTTGCAAGATAAGATAAGAACAGATATACTTTACTGTCCCAAAGGGTACATTTTGCCTGGGCAATAGTTCTACACACAGCTGCTATCAATTTAAAACAATAGTCAACAATACGCTACAGTGGTACATTAAAACACAGTAATAAATTACATACAACAAACCATAAAACAATAGCACATAATGCATAAAACTTAATGCAACAGTGCCTTTTTTTGAGTAGTGTCTTAGACGTTGAGTAGTGTTATAGACGTTGATGGTCTCTAAATTTTTACATGTTTTCCAGCAACGTATAACCACAATAATTCAGAACATCTGATACATTTGATATGAATGAATACATTTACAATAATAACAAGTTGGATTACTATATTTGGTTGCAGCGTGACTCACTACAAGCACATAGTAGCAAGCACGCATTTCTTTGCCTTATCGTTTTCAAAGCCCGGTGCTGATTTCTGTGCAAATCAGAAGCAAACAGAGTCTGATGTGCCGAGGCAAACACACTTAACAACTCAAACACCTGTCTGGCAAGGTGTAATTGACTCAACTACTCCTGAACACAGCCAGAGACACAATCAGACCTTGTCAAAGGAAGCAGAGAGAGCGAGAGAGAGAGAGAGAGAGAGAGAGAGAGAGTCCACACTACGCAATGTGAGTCAGCTACATCAGCAAAGTAGAGGGAGAACATACAACGAGGGAAGCTCTCGCGCTTCAGCCGTCCACCCCCCTGGGCAGGCAGTGGGAAGGAAATGTAGCAACTGTTTATGGAAGCAGAAACAAGCTTCTCCTTCGTTTCCTAGAGCTTTCACATGATTAAGATTCATTTCACATCTGCATGCATGTGTTTGTGTGCTTGCATGTGTAGTGTGTTTGTGTGTGTGAGAGTATAGCTAGCGGACCAAAAGCTAGTGGACCAAAAGCTGTAAAATTAATCCAACTTAAGTGTGAGGTTACCCTGTGTGAATCATTCATGCATAATATGCACTGCCTTACTTTAAACTGAATAAGGGGATTTTTTTAAGGTGAGAAGCCACATCAGATGGAGGTCTTAGCAGTTATTCATGGGATCATTATTTGTTATTCGCCACACAGGGCATCATCAACAAAATGTCAAACCAAAGGCAAACAAACGCCAGCTATTTATGGGTACATGTTGTTTGTCTCCCTTTTGTTGCCATTTCAATAAGCTCAATAAAGTGTCTGTCTATGTTTGCAAAGATGCTACCTTTTGGAACAAAAGCAAACAGCGAGGCAGATGTTCCTAATGAGGAAAGCATGGCCAGGGAATACGGGATCATTCAGCTGGTATTGGGTGAAGTGAACGTGTTATATGCTTACATAATCCAGGGAGAGCGCGAATCGGCTACTCCCTCTCTCTACATGACAATGCGCTGGCAGGCGCAGGTCGGCTGTTTTTGTCATGAACACCGTGTTTCCATCACTCCTTAAAATAAAATCTGTGCATCTTGAGATGTCCAGAATACACGACGGCGGGTCAACAGCTCTTTGTGAGGTTGCTGTTCATCAGCAGGCAGTCTTGCGTGCCGTGCAGCTCTGCTGCTGCAGGGGTCTTTTCAGTGCATGGAACCGGATGGTGAGCAGAGAACACAGCGGGGGCTGGGCACTGCAATGTACTGCAGTGCTCGTGGCTCTGCTATGCACACCCACTCTCTTCCATTCTTGCTCTGCCTCTGACAATCTCTCAATCTCGCGCTCCAGCTCTCGCCCATAATTGTATCGTTTGTCATACATTCCCCACTTCACTTTCTTCTCATTGCTTTTGTTCTTTTCAAGCCCATTTTACTCCACACTATTAACGCTGTCTGTAACCCATGTGTCCAACACCGTCTCTTATATTCTTCGTTTAAACTACCCTGCCCTCTGTCACTCACATGCACATTGACATGCACACTTAGAAACACATTTGCACAAATACATAAAACAACATCCTGTAACCTTTTCCTGGAGAGTATGATACAGTGCTCTTTTCCCTTATGGAGAAGCCATACACACTGTCCTTCTGCAACTTCACTGCATTCATCACGGTGTCAGTCTAGTATCCCCAAGAGGGTCTGCTCACCTTAAACATGTGCCCCGTTTCATCTGCACAACAACCTAGGTGTAACACTCTTTCTGCTCTTTTGGTGAGTTTTCACAGTATCTCTTCTCATCCTGATATAGGATTTGGGGATTGTTGCTAACTAAAGTATGTCACAGTGACAGCCGTTGTTGCTCCGCTATGATGCCTACACCATCAATTACAGGGGCACACTAAACGTCCGTGTTGCACAGGCCCAGCAGCTGCTCCCTTTTTCCTAAACCCCACATATCTTAGAAAGTTACAGTACATAACTTATATACATACATAAGAATAGACAAAAGACAAACCTTGAAAGGCAACTTGATTATCCCACCAGCAATCCTTCATTCAGTATACGCTGGGGTTAATTTTTGCACATGGCCAGGAGTGTTTATGTTGTGATGCTGAAAACCCAGGAAACAGGAGGCAGGTCTGTGTGTTTAAACTAGCCACTCTATCTGATCAGAAGTGGTTAAATCTCCTTCATCTCTGACACTTGCTTCTATCTTAAGGAGAGATATTGGCTCTTTCTTAGGAACAATGGGGGTTCTCATTCCTGTTTGCCATTAAAGAGCACAGGCTTCTAATCATTGCTATCCGAATGAGTTTCTCAGTATGCTTGCAGCATCCTGCAGAGACACTTCCCTGCTCGCTCTCAACCATGATATGAAACAAAGTCTGGTGTGACAGCAGGTGTCAAAAAAAATACGGGCTGCAGCCATCACGTTTTCCATTACTTTTTTTAATGATTTAACATAATACCGCTGTCTTTTAGCACTTCCTCAGTTGTTTTAAAATTAATTTCTGGGAAACATAATGACTTACTGGCCACTGTGAGCCAGTGTTGTAGTACTCGCGATCAGTTTTTGGTCTCGAGAACACTTTTTGAAGGTCTCATCTCTGACTCGACCACATTTTTACTCGGTCTTGTGTCGGTCTCAGATAAAGATTATACTCTGGATTATATTTCAAGACTGTTCAAGACCACAACTGCCCTTTTGATTATTTTATCAATGCGTTTCTCATTATACCCTTATGGCAATAAAAGAGGTGAATTCATTCATTTGTTTTCTGTGGGTGTTTTTTTTTTTTTTTTTATGGGAATGTGAATCTTTCAGATCAATTTGAGGAGTGCCTATGATTAGCATTTTCCACATTTTATCGTGTCATGCAGTATGGGACTCACACTGGTCTGGTCTGGTCTGGTCTGGTCTGGTCTGGTCTGGTCTTGGTCTTGGCCTCAACCCCTCAACGTCTTGGTCTTGTCTCAGTCTCGATACACTCTGGTCTTGGTGATGACTTGGTTTTGACTGTCTTGGTTTAGGTGGTCTGGACTACAACACTGCTATCAGCAGTCATGTATATGTATATATGTGTATCTAATGTCTGCTTCTTTTAATAATATCATCCTTTTGATTTTGTGTTATGACCTAAACAGATCAATGTAATAAGCAGGTTTCAAACCTGAGTGATTGTTGCTGATGTAGACAATTTCATCCTACAGTTTGATAACATATATATATATATATAATATTTCTTTTATTTGTCAAGTACATTTACACAATTGAGAAATGTATCCTCTGCATTTAACCCATCCCAACTAATTGGGAGCAGCAGTGGGCAGCCAGTCATGTGTCACTCTAAGCTTTGCAGTGAAAAGGAAGGTAGAACAAAATCACAGCACTACCTCTCCCACCTGGACTATACAGTGATAATACAGGTAAACAAGGACAGGAAGGACAGGTTTTTCGTTTTTTAAAGGAAACATTTCAGCACCTCTGTAAATACATAGTTCTCTTTAAGATTGACTGTGTTCTAGAAAAGGAGAGCTGCATGAATAATGAAAAGTGTTTTCAACTGAAAAGGCATACGAAGAGATGAGCACAGCCAACTGCTGTATCAAAAAGCCAGACAATTGATCAGGTCATCTAAATACACACTGATAGAAGAATTAGCTTTGTTTTAAACTATCATCCAACCCTCAATACTAAAAGGTCTTTGCTCTGGGCTCTGTCCATGGTGCTGAAATTACTTACATTTCCTTCCCAGCCCTCTCCCCGCATATAACTCGGTGTTGAATAATTTAAACATCATTTAAAACCAGTAGCTAGGATCAGTGAGCCCTGTCAGGTTCATGATTGTCTTGCACTTTTATCGACTATCTAAGGGTGAAAGGCATTAGCCTTACATCTGGGTAAAATAAAAACACCAGTACATACTGTACTCTTCATCCTCTCTAACAACGCTTTTCAGCGTGCCCACACAAAATACACTAAGTCCATCCATTATTTCCTCCCATTCTGCAGCAGGCCAGTGCTCACAGACATTTTCTACAGAGAAAACACACACTGCCCACTGCTGGGCAGTGTCATATCTTCATTCCCAAATAATGAAGGTCAGACATCCCAAAAAAGACAATGGGGTGTAATAAATAAACTGTAAAAGTGATTAAAGAAAGCTGATAATGAATGCATACTAAAAATGTGTTAGTATGGGTGATTCATACTAACACATTTTTACTGTAATCCAACCAACTTCACTTTCCTTAATTTGAGTTTATAAAAATACTGATGAACCATATGTTCTGTGTATAAATACTCCAGCTAATGTAGACAGACTATATATCAGCTTCTTTGGTACACTGTAGTCTAGCCTAGTTTACCCAATCAGAGAGCCTACTTTTGCTGCAGGCTCAGACTGAAGGAAGTCCCAGAACACCGGATAAACAAAACAAAAACTCATCACCAGGCTCAACACTATCAGAGACAATTCAATCTTATCTAAGCAACCCCAATGATACCCATAATACATAATGAGTGCACGACAAAACTCAAATGGGCTGCAGCAGCCTCTTTGGCACACTGAGCTTATCGGTGTGCACTGAATTTACAGTATAAGGGACTAAACTTTACTCTTATCCCATCCATAGAAGACAAATAAGTTAACGGTCGGTTTTTAGAAAGATTGTAGCTGGTTTGAATCATTCTGCCTCACACTGGCTGGATGCTGAGGCAGCTCCGCTCAGGGATGTAATGGGATACTGCAGCACTAGAGAACCGTGTGCACAGAAACTTGCCTAGAAGCATCAGGGAGTCCCGCACTAACCTTCCCCCTCCCTCACTCTCTGCCTTCTTCCTCTGCTTTTCTGTCAAGTCTTTATAATGTACAAAAAAAATCATTAAAGTATTCTGTATATATCTAAATGTAATTACACATGAAAGATTGAAAGAGGGCAAACATGCCAGAACATACACTGACAAATAACAACTTCAGAAGTGTAAAAAACCCAGCGTGCCTGTAGTAGAAGGAGAATGTAGCTGATTACCTTTTGTGCAGGTTGCTCTCCTCAGGACACCAAGCTCTTCCCCTTCTCCACAGGCACCGAGACACTTTGAGATAGAGAGAAAAAGAATCAATCTTCTCTTACTTTCTCTTATTTCCAGTTTCAGAATGAATAAGTCAGGAGTCTAACACAGCCCTCTAGACACACCTTTACTCTGTCCTCCTGTAAACTCTGCCACATATACACACACACACACACACATTCAAATGCACCCCAAGACTGGAGTACACAAATTGATAAAGATCTGCTCAGGGGAGGGATACAAACTACACACACTGCAGTTTTTTTTTTTCTTCCTCTTGCCCACTCGCTCTGCTTTTTTCCTGCCGTCTTTGCCTGCACTGCCTCCTGATTGGCTAAGCTGCTCTTCAATAACATAAGCTCTCCTCTTTAATTGGAACGGGGCCAGTTGTGTGGTGCACCAGAAACACTCCCGCCCAGCTCATCTCTCTTTTTCTCCCCCTAAGTGCCTGTGGAGAAGAATGCTGAGCTCTGCAATTTCATACGCATCGAGCAAAGAAAAAAAGGAATGGAGGACAGAGGGGGTGGGGGAGTATCTGGGATAGAAAAGAAGTGAGAGTGGGAATGGGACAGAGCATTGGCGGCGGATCAGTGGAACGCAGTGGGACAAGCAGAAGATGCGTGGGAACAAAGAGCAAGGGGCTATTAGGTGGGGTGAGGGTAGATTTGGATGTACCGTCCACCAACCGCAGCATGCTGGGGTGGGACAGCAGGTCACATGAAGGGAGATTTCCCTGCACTCACTGCAGCGCGAAGGTGGCTCTGCTGCAGTATGGAGTCTAATTGCCAGGCAAGAAGGGGGATGGGAAGGGAGGAGGAGGAGGAGAGGGGGGTTGGTTGCAGTGATGCCGAAGTACAGTCTTCCAGCCAGCCATGGATATATAGGGGAAATGGGCAGGCAGCCGCAGCGTACAGCGGCTAATGCCTTTTACCTTATGAATTATTGAAGGTGCCCCAAAGGAGAGTGGGAGGGTCACAGACAGCAAACTACTGAGCCCGTTTAGACAGTCTCACTGCTTACTGAGGTTTATGATAATTACTCATTCCTGAAGTAAATGTGGTCAAATTATGAAATGGAGCCCCTTTTAAGTTAGATTATTTGATCCAACTAATGAAATGGACTGCTTTGAATGGAGATTGTGTAGTTTTAGCTCTCCGCTTCCCATCCTGAAGAAAATGAATGTGTGGAATTGACTTTGTGGTGTCAGGTTCTCTGCCACTCTTTCTTTGACTCACATCTGGTACCTCCAATGTGTCCCAGCTGCTTTGGAGAACAATACCCAAGTCAATAATGGATCACCCAATACCTCAACCAGAGGCTACAATGAGCACTCTAGAAGTTATATGGAGCCCACAGAGAAATGCAAATACAATGTTTGCTCAATCAACAACATAATTGCCTGATGGATGAATGTGTAAAGAAAGAGATGCTTGATATTTTAGGCTCAATGTCCTGGTGTAAAATACAATGTGACCAGAAGGGACAGGTGAACAAATCCCAGTATCATCTAGATTTATCAACAAATCTAGATTAGTGTGTTTCAGAAGCAGCCCTCGTCTTGTCAAATGGCTGAAAGCTGGTGATTGCAGAAGTGACTGTAGATACAGATATTAGATGATAAGAAAAAAATGTGTCATCTACTGTAGTTGCAGAAGTTCATGAAAGTTTGGTTGATTTTGATGTGGAAAAAAGAAAATTTATTTTTAAGTTATCTATACATTTTTTTCCCAATGAAAATAGTGGCCACATACTGTGGGAATGATACAGAATAAGTACATACAATTATAATTACAATAAACTTTTCTATCAATCATCTGCGCTTGTTTTCCTTCATCACTGTGGTCTCTGCTCTCTCAGGGAGGCTGTAGACTGTGATGGAGATGTCTGTGTGTTTGAAGACCTGTTCCAGTATCTCTGACACTTTGCTCCACTGCAGTCGATCCAGGCCACAACCAATACTGTCAGTAAGAGAGAGGCAAAACAAAACTTGTCACATTTAAAATGCATTCGTTGAGCAGAAGAATTTCTCTCTTGAAACTGATTTGATTAAGTATCACCAAACAACTGAAAATGATACAAACCGAGGCATTGATATTCTTGTTACTCCGTTGGCTGCACAGTGTGACTTCATGTCCTCCAGGCTCTGTCTCAGGCTGTCATAGGTGGGCTTTTGGCTGGCCTTTTTCTTTGTGATCTGCAATGTAATAACAGGCAAGCAACAATAATAATATGAACTAAAAAAAAAAAAGAATGTTACAATGAGAATTTGCAGGGGAACAATTCTAATTATCTGCTACATATTTACCAGATAGTAGACATAACGCCCGTCTCTTTGTAGTACAGCACATTCTCCTGTCAGCTTTTCTGTTTGGAGATAAAAAAGTATATATATAATAATAATATCCACATCAGAATAGGACACAACACAAACTCCAGGCATAATGTTTTTAAACCCCTTAAGCTGGTAAGCACTGGTGAAGAAGTCATTACAAAAACATGTTACAACCCACAGGGGTTTATTTTAAATTTTAGTGGTGAGCCTCACGTTTCCAAAGAGACCAAATATATCAGGATGGATTTTGGATAAGTGTGTACAAAATGATGCATGAGACATCAAGAATATTTTCATGTCATGGGATGCTGAAGCCATAAAAGCAGCCAACTTCTGTATCAATTAATACAGAATATATGTGATATTGTGTAGAATAAGATGTTTTTACAACTGTAAAACTAGGATTTTTATTAGACTTCTGCTAAACACAAAACCAGATTTCTCGGTTCTGAACAAAATGATCGCCTGGGAATCAATACCCCGAAATAAGACATTTTCACTCTTGATGAATTATTAATAAAAAGGGCTGACTCACTCTGTTCCTTTAACTCCTCTACCCCTTTGAACTCCTTCTTGAACATCACTGCTATGCCTGCCCCCATGCGGCAGTCCTCACTGATGCAGTGGGCCAAAGCCTCATCCTTGGGGCAGGAGAACAGGCTCCCAGTGACATAATTCAGTCTCCCGCTGTCTTCTGCAGCCTAGCCAGGAGGGGGCAGCGTTGTACCGTGTGATGAAGCATAATGACAGAACAAGAAATAAACAACATTAGGGTGAAGGGAAACTATGGCAGAAACACCTTTTTTAGCACACGTGAAACCAAGACAGATACCATTTTTTTCCCTACAAATGTAAGCTTTACCTTAAAGTTGTCAGTGTTGACTGGTTTCTCAATTTCAGACGACATTGACAACAGTGATTGGAACACTTGAGCGGTGAGTTTATTTACTGTGCTCAGTCTTCGGTGGGTTCAACACACATTAAAACAACTGCTAGAAGACTTGTAAGCTAGGTTATCATGCGACAGAAAAAAAACTTCGTATAACTTACAAACACTTGACTGCAGGTGACCGTTTTTAATCCTAAATAAAAGTAGTTTCGGGATGCTCTTTGATAGCTCAGTAGACTAGTCACTCTGAAGCAGGTAGGAAGCAACCTCGACATTTGCCTGTCTTCTCGCGAGAAAACAAGAGACTTTGTGGAGGGGCGGTACCTCCTGAAAAAAATCAAGGTTTCTGTTGAAATTCTGTACTACCTGCATATATTATCACCAGAATCCATGATTTGACTACCTATTTGAACTGAAACCTACTACCAACAATTTTTTTTTGTTAAAAATCGTGAAATTGTCTTTACTAATCCTAATATTTGTCAATAAATGAAATTGTATTGTTCTCAATTCTCAAATTAGTGGATTGTTTATCTCATTGAATACATCAAATGTCTATCAAACAAAACAGGCCGTGTGAAATTGGCATTATTTTTATTTTTTTACAGACACTGCAATCCTTAGTCACCAAACTGAGTATGAAAATGATAGTTATAAATTGTCCCGCCCTAACAGGTATAACTAAATGAATGAGGAAAATGTCAATCAATCACTCTGTACACACCCACACAGTCCTGAGAAGAGGTCTAATCAACTTAAAAACACTTGTCAATGACAGATCACAGTTGTGTAGGGCCTTTAATTATTTTTTAATCACTTTTGTGCTCATTTTATGACAAAACAAAAAAAGAAAATACAGGAAGCACCTTGTGTCTGCAGCATCTGTAAAATACAGACATACTGTATAGACAGACCTACAAGACCATAGCAGCCATAGTTTTACAAGCAAAGTACAGTATTGTTGTGGACATATATCTAATTCTTATAGCATACAGAACAATACCAGGATGACTATGGTGTTGTCTTTTATAACTGCAATAGATACAAAATCACAACATGATTGGTCACACATAAAGGATGTGTGTACAGTATATGACAGATTGATAGTCCATGTTCCAGCCTTAGGAGTCAGAACTGCGCCTTCGCTCATTCATCCAGTCCCCGGGGTTGACGTCCATCTGCAGCATCTTCATCACCCACTTGTCCCTCCGTGCTCCATCAATAAACTCATCGAGCGAGAGCTCCCCTAAGTGACGAGGGACAGTCATTATTTCACTCTACATTTCTCCCTTCCTTTAATTCATTAATTTGATAAGGAGAGGACCATTGTGAAACTGAGTCACACTTTCCCCTTTTAATATACACAAGCAACAACGGACACGTACACACTTTTACATAAACACCCCACAAAGCCATTACAGCAGCCTGACACAGACCTTTTGAATCATTCATGAAGCATTTTGAGCTGTCAGAAAACTGACTGACTGACACTCACCATCTCCATTTTCATCCACCAGCTCAAATATCCGGTCAACCACTTGGTCTGGGGTCAGCAGAAGGCAATCTTTATCCAGCTCCCCATGGCAGGCTTTCTTCAGTCGATAAATAGACTGAGAGTGACAGGAAAGTAAGTTACAACGGCTCTTGCACTGACTACATGCTTTATCTTGAAATATTCTTTAAAAATGTTTTCAAAGCTTTAACAGATCAATATTTGCATATAGTATAATAGTAAATATTACCTCCACAATTTCAAGAAGCTCTGTTTTATCAATGCATCCACTTCCATCTTTATCATACATTTTGAATGTCCATTTAAGCTTATGTTCCAGTTTACCCCTCAGTACCAGGTTCAAGGCCGCCACGTACTCCAGAAAATCAATAGTGTTGTCCTGTGCACATGAAGAGTCAGCATTAAAATGTCATGAAACAAAATGTTTCTTTACTTTGACAGGAAAAAATGTCTGTACTGCAACGTACTTGATACAATATAAAGAGTCTTCCTACTAGAAACAACAATTAAAAGAATATGTAGGGCTCCAAGCAATGATTATATTTTAGTTTATCTGAAGATTATTTTCCCAATTAATTGTTTAGACTACAACCTGCCAGAAAATATCCATCGTGATTTCCCAAGGCCAAAAGTTGACATTTCCAAATTGCAAATTTCAATTGCTTGTTTTGCCTGATATTCAGATTAAGATATTTAGTGTACTTTCATAGAGGACTATGAAAATCAGCAAATATTCACATTTCAGAAGCAGGAAATTGTACATTTATGCCTTCCAACTATCAAAATCGTTCTTCAAAATAAATGAAAATGTTTAATTTTCTGTCGAGTGACTAAGTAATGACCATAGTGTTTTAGCTCTAAACAATCAGCATTAACAGCAATTGTCACAAATGCTTCCAATCAAGAAATATTCAGTATTACTGTGGCAAATGTAGTGTCAATACCAAAATGAAACAAAGGACTACAGTGACCTGTATGTAAGAGGCTCACACTTCCACACAACAGAAGTTTGTACTTACGCCGTTCTTGTCAAAGGCTCGAAACATGTTTTCAATGTAATCTCCGGCCTCCTTGTTATCAGCAACGCCAAAAAATCCCTTGAACTCATGCATAAAGAGAGTTCCACTTGGGCACTCCACAACAAATTTTTTGTACCATTCCTGCAGCTCTGCCACATCGATTTCCTTGTCTGGGTCACTCTCCTCACTTAGGCGCTGACCCATTGTGGAATTTCTTTTTCTCCCTAAAGACTGAAATGATTTCTTACATTACATGAAACTGTTTGAGCTGAGTAACTTTTTTTTAAAGCTTCCCTCTACATTACAGAATCCACAAATTTGAGTCCTCCATTATCGAGCCAATTACTGCGAAAGATAAGCAAAAGATCAAATCGATTGAAATGACATGAAAGTCCATACAAACTGAATTATTATTGGACTCTCTATTGTGGCAAATCCCCTCTGAGAGTCAGACACGGACACAGGGTATTATGGACCACATGATAAGGGATTAGTAATGGATACTTGTCAAAATCAATTAGTGTACAAAAAGATCATGAGAGGATTTTCTTGTAGCCTGGCTTCTACCTATCGTGGAAAGTACATCTGTGTGCTTTGTAGAAACACACTTCCTAATAATACGTTTTTAAGAATGGTATAATGGAATGGTATATGGTATAATGGACATTGTATTACCAATGTAATTAGTATAGGCCTATTGTATGAATAAAGTTTTGCTTTTAGTTTGCATGGTATGACTCAAATGACTTATGTGTGTGTAAAGGTAAAACATGCTAAGGTAAACTCAGGATTAAGGTCCTTATGTCATATGATAATGCAAAATGGGAAGCGTCCTAATTTTACACATCAGTCAGTTTACAATCAGAGGGTCTAATGAAAAGATGCTATTAGTTGCATTATGGGAAATGTAGGATTCAGCATTTCTGGAAGAGCTTGACCCACTTTTAGCTAGTAAAAATCAGGATATCTCATGCACTGATGTTTAGATTTTGACAATTCTTCGTTAATCTGTCTCTGGTGAATCTCCAAACTTTATGGTAGTGGAATAATAAATCGCTGATGTACACCTTTAAGTAATCTTTCCCGTTATTGTAAGTTCCTGACCAGTCTGATGATTCACACAGGCTGTGTTTAGTTATCCCAGACAGCTCTGACTTTCAGAAGCCATGTTATTTACTGCTCCCCTGATTACTGCCTGCTTCAGTCTCACTAAAGCCTATAATAAGTGTGTCGTAGCTAAATTCTCTAATGATGGACATTACAACTTAGGCGTGAAGCGAAAATATATTTAGGAAATGGGTGGAAACATCTAACAAGCTTTTGGCCTTCTTTGAGTATTGGGCAGTGGAGTAGTCCATGGAAATTTGGAAATACTGTTAGTGTTAACCGTAGCCATTGTCTGCAGATGAAAGCTTGGCCTTGCCCAACACCTCGCTATGCAGACAACAGGGATAGTGATAATCATAGCTTAGAAATGTCAAGGCCATCTGAGGTGTTACTGGATGTTATCCTCACATGATTAAAAGTATTCACAGCATCTGTTCTTATACAAGAGATATTTAAAGTTCCACCCATATTTTCCTTCATCCAATCATCCTACATAAGTTGTACTCCTGTACCCGGGACGGATCTAGTTAAGACCCACAATTTCTATACCCATAACTGGTTTGCATTGACATGTACTTCCTGTACTGTTTGGCTTATATAATAACTAGCTAATGGCTAGCAGCTCTGTGACTTGTACTTGAGCTAAATGCTCACAACAGCATGCTAACATGCTTAACATGTTAGCATCATGCAAACATTTGCCGTCATACATCTAGTTCAGCTGAGGCTGATGGGAATGTCACGAATTCTGCAGGCATTTTGAAATATTGAAATTTTAACCAGATGATGGCACTAGATGAGAAGTCTAGGAGATCAAATGTATTACAAATCATCCTCAGGCCAAGAATGTGTGTATGTTAAGCATGTTAGCTTGCTATCTTTAAAAACGAAATGGCTCATAATGCAATTGGCTAATGACAGGAAACAGTGACATTCATGCTTTCATAACCTCCCGTTTGGACTACTGCAATGGAGTCTTGTCTGTGGTCCCCAGCAAAACCCTAGACAGGCTCCAGTATGTCCAAAACTCTGCCGCCAGGGTCCTCACCTACACCAAGACGTGGCAGCACATCACCCCAACCCTCATCCACCTTCACTGGCTCCCACTTAAGTCCTGCATCACATTTAAAATCCTCCTTCTCACCTACAAATCCCTCCATGCCCTGGCCACACAGTACCTCTCCGCCCACAGACGCTGGCCTGCTCTCCAATCCCCACACCAGACTCTGTACCTTCAGAGACACAGCCTTTAGTGTTGCAGCCCAATCCCTCTGGAACCCCATCCCTGCAGATGTCCGAAATGCTACATCCCTGGACTTTTTACAAAAACTTCTGAAACACCACCTGTTTCCCACAGCCTACAACCTCCTTTAGCTTAGCCACAGTCATTCTGTAAAGTGTCCTTGGGTTACATGAAAGGTGCTATATAAATAAGTTATTATTTATGTTGGTATGTTAACGTGAAGGTTATGGTGTACAATTTGCATGCTAGCATGTTATGCCAGCATTAAGTCAAAGTACAGTGGAAGACAGAAATTGGGTTTGAGAGGTGTCATGAACTTAGTATTACACAAGAGGAGCTTTTGTGCAGTGTGGAGTCACTTGTGTAGCTATTGATGGGTGGCTATTCTAAGGGTGACCCCTCAAGTGTGGTTAAAAGGTAATCCCCATAATTCAGTCAGTGCATTCGCTGTTCTGCAGATATGAAACATAACTGGATTTGCAATAAAAAATTAAAAAAACTCCCTTAATATTAACTGAGCATACTACACTTTACATTTTTTGTATTTATTGCTTTCCATGAATACTATGATACAAGCTCAGGCATTCAACTTCCAGCGATTATCAGTTTTACAAAGGCAGTGGACATTATTACAAGACTACAAAAACGGATTTACAGATGCGTACTGTAAAAATCCAAGCTATCAAAAGGGAAATTTGTACAACTAATGTATAACAAGTGTAAAACTATGTTGTGTTCTGTTAACAGCTTTTGATGCAGAAATGGCTTCCCTTAAGCCAAAAACCAATATTCTATCAACCCAAACTGGTTAACTACTGGCAAATTGTGTGTTTATGTTGGCTTCATACAGTGACAAAGCAAAACTTTGACATTTTTCACATTCTTCAAGAAAACAAGTGCAATATAATGTTAATAAGAAATACATTTGTATGTTATATGCTTCATAGAAAAAGCACAGACGTTTGTGAAGTGTTGCTTCACATTCTTAACGCTGTGTTCTGATTCAACACAGGCGGGACACATATTTATCAGAAAAATAGTCAAAACAACTATGCCTAGGCCAAAACAACTCAAACTGTCAAATATATCATTTTGGAAATGCATGACAAATGACTCAAGAATAATGAAATCACTGAATACATCAGTTATCAGCGTTAAATTATAACGCTCATATAAAAATTAGGGGGAAAAAAATTAGAAAATTGTTTAGTCAACAGTGAAAAAAAGCAGAGTCTCCATAATCTTTAAATCATGTCCTTCCAGTTTAAAGACCAGGTGATGTGTGGACTTGAGTATTTGAAATTGAAGAAGACAAAAAGATCCCTGTGTGTAGAATCTCAAGGTTCACATCTCTCCTGGTCCACAGTGCTACAGATATACCCATTGGTGTGGTATCATACAGTGTAAAAATAAGTCAGTTGGCAGGCTGGGTTTCAATTTAGTCATGTTCCCCAGGCTCTATTGCAGTCTTTGCGCTGTTTGAACTGTCAGCGCTGCCCTCTGTTGACAAGTCAGGTGAACTACTAGAAGAGGGGACCTGCTTGTCGCTGGCTAGGCCTTCTCCATCACTACTACTGCTGCTGCTGCTGCTGCTGCTGCTGCTGCACTCCCCATGTTCCTGCTCAAAGCTTGTACCCTTCTCTGATGGAGCAGGCTGCTCAGGGTGATCCACAGTGCTGTCCTTCTCCAGACTGTGGACGTCCCCCCTCTCAGATGAGTCGTCTTCCCTTTCAGAAGGTTCTGCCTGTGTGCTGCTGGGCTCTAAGGACCAAAGTGGACAACATTAGGGATGCAACCAATGATTATTTTCATTATCAATCACCAAGTTGTTTGTAAATTGTCAGAAAATAGTGAAAAATGGCCATCACAAATTCCAAAAGCCCAAGGTGACTGTTTGTTTTGTCCGACCAACAGTCCAAAACCCAAACCTTTTCAGTTTACTTTCACAAGATATTGAAGACCAAGGAGACCAACTAACTTTTTCTAATCGATCAAACATCAAACCCTTAATTCACTATTCTTTGCAGCTGTAAACATTTTACTGTTATATTCAGAATAACAAACAATCTGTGGTTGTTAACTAATAAATGTATTACTTATAATATATTTAGCACTGCACTTCTATAACATTGTCGGACTAATGATGGATGGTTAAAAAAGGGGGAACAGTACAGCAGGATGGGTTGGATTATGCTTTTGTAAAGTAACAACAGGAGGTGTGGTGCAACAGAAAGTGCTCTGTGTTTATGGATGACATGTAATCTCTGCTGAGATCGTTTGTGGATCAAAACTGAGATTATTCTCTAAAGTGAGTCCAAGGAATTTGAATTTGTTGACCTGTTCTATCTTGTTATGAATGGTGATGGTAGAGTCCAGTGTTTGGTGCGTTGAAGACCATTTCTTTTGTTTTCTCCATGTTCAGATGGAGGTAGTGGTCATATGGTCTTTTTTATTCCATGCATTCTTCGTCCTGGTCCCTAGTGCATACATTACTCACAATACAGCCTAACCGCAAAAACAGACAACACACACTGTTGTGCAGTCATTCTAATACCCACATATTAATGTTAAGACTCTCTCAAATTCACTTTGTGATAACAATAGCAGCCAAGAGATTTGCACTAGAAAGATCCATTTGGTTTCTTTTGGTGTCCATGCAGACAGTTTGAAAAGTTCACCTAAGCTATGGTATAACTGCCATACTACTATATTATTTTCGTTATTATTTAACATGTTTTTAATCTATTTATGAATATTGAGTGTCGATGTTAATTAGGAACCAAAGTTCATTTTGCGTTGCACACGGACACTTTAAGGTGCAACAGGAGAAACACACGACAAGAGTTACATGTGTTTTGAGCGAAAAAGTAAAGAAGATGTTTTTCATTTTAGTTTTTTGAACCGGGTATTTTCAAGTGAACTCATTCCCTCTTGGTTATATGCAGCCAGCGAGGTATGTGTATTACGTTTGTATTTCCTGAGTGTATTTGTATTTACCTTTTTTATAGTGTATGTGAATGTGTTTATCTTTTACATTGTCATACTGTAGTTTGATGGTGGATGTGATGGCGGTGAAAAGGATGACAGGTGCAATAAACCCATCAGTAACCAGAACCATGGTGTCGTTTATTTCCCGGAGGGAGTGATATATGGCATAGCCCTCTGTCTACAAAGACACCACAAATACCTACAGTGTTGTTGTTGAAACACTTAAATATACATAAGTCAGCCTAAGTGAACACTTACCATGATCCTCTGAAATAGTAGATGTGTCACTAGATGTTCCACTTTTGTACTCTTGACCACATGATTCTTCTGAAGACTCTGGTTCTTCCGAAGAGCTCTCTGACTCTTTACAACAAGACGACTTCTTTTCTTCACTTTCTGTTTCATCCTCCTCTTTTTCATCAAACTTGAGTCTCTTGACCTCATGTTTACCAGCATCAGAATCCTCCTCCTCTTCCTCCTCGGGGTGCTTGTTCTTTATCCCACTGTTTGGCGTAATTTCACCCTCTGATGGGGAGGAATCACTGCAGCAATGACAGAAACACAGGGGATCAGTTCAATAAATGATATACGATTAAAGTAACGAGTAGCACATATATATTCATTTTAAAGATGGGGTCTTTGGAAGATCTCCTTGTGGATAAATGTTGGGTCTTGACAGATATTAGTGTACCTGCATTTTAAATAAAAAAATACAGAGTACACTAACTCAGTATACTACACCATCACTCACAGTGGCACATAGGTACATACTTCTTATTTCACTTACCCGAAATGGTGCTCCTCCACCTCCTCTGTGGTTAGCTCTGGCTCTTTACTGACTGCACAGTCAGGCAGCCCGTTGGTGGAAAGGGAAGCCGACAATGACAATTTTGGTCTGGTGAGCGGTTTTGGTGTGTCTGGTCCATTTACATTTCGACTGCAAAAAAAGAAAAATGACCATTTCTTATGCGAGTCATATCACAAGTTGGCAAATCTACAGAACTACTAAGACCCAAACTGACAGGCAATATATAACTGCCCTTACTATTAGGGCTGCACAACATATTTTTTTATCGTCTTTGCGATATCAACTGCTGCAATAAACACATTGCAAAGGGCTGCGACCTATCGCGAAAAACACTCAGAGATTTTTTGTGTTGGTTGAAAGAAAATATCAGTAGAAAACTGCACTTCAAAATGTAACTCTCTTTTTTTAGAGGTGCCAATTTTATATTCAATTCAATGTTCAATTTGTTCAATAAAAGAATATTGTATATGATTTCCTTCCATTTGTTTTAAATTCAATTTGTTGTATTTTAACAGAACATTGAAAGCAGCAGAAATGCAGAACTGAGAACACTTTAATATCTGTTTATCGCAAATAATATCATTATCGCGATATTCAACAACGTTATCGCATATTTTCCTCATATCGTGCAGCCCTACTTACTATAGCCTTGTTGGATTTTTGGATATGTTACTTTAAACTAATTCAATTTTCCACTTTGGTGGTGTATGAGGCAAATTTTGATTTGTGGAAGTCAATAATTGACAAGTATGTGGCTCCCACCTGTCTGAATATAGAGAAGAGTTACCAGGAAACATCACTCCATTCATTCTGTTTACACTGGATGCCCCATTTTTCCTTCGAAAAAAGTAGAAAGGCACAAAAACAACTGGCTGTTAATTGTAACTTTGTAAGTGTGACTTAAATAAGCAAATTTAAGGGAGCTGTCAGTGTGCATCAGAAGCAGCTTCACAGAAATACTGCAGCCAGCAGAGCAGGGGGAGCAAAATCTTAACAGCTAAAGTACTTACTCTGATGTGGGGTACACACAGCTGACCACCATTACATTCTGCAATACAGAAACAACAATATATATTAGAATTAAATTTAAAGCCATGGGAAGTATGCTTAAAACAATATTCAACAATATTGTTTATCATGAGTGAAAAGATTTAACATTACAGTTTGTGGACTTTGACACGGAGCAGTGCAGTGCTCACCTTCTCTAAACCCATGAGAAACTTCTCTGTTCCTGTATAGTTGCGCTTGGGGTCTGTGAGGAGTTCACATAGACGCTGGATGGTGAATGGGATTCTGGGAAAGTGATCAAGAGATATATTTAGGATTAGTCACACATAGCCCTTTCACAGCCATATGTTTTTTGTGAGAGGTCACATGCCAAATATTAAGTTGAGTAACCCTAACTGAACATGACACTGAACTGCTACATTATTTAGTTTTGTATAGGGTTGTTTGCAGTATGTTAAGTGTCTTATTATTATTATTATAATATTATATATATTATAATAATATTAATAATATTATTATTACTCACCCATTGTAACCATCCACTATTTTTAAGATCCTCGACTTCATCTCTTCGAAGGGAATATAATCTACATTGGGATTATGTGGTGCTCTCTGTTCTGGTGTTGACGCGTGGAAATCATCCATGACTTTTTCCAATTTAAACACAAAGTATGTTTTGAACTGTGACCATGAGATCCTGGAAGATATTGGAAATGCAAGTTTGCATGTCATACACAAAAGAATAAAAAGTATTGGAACACATTTTTACTAAAGACATAAGAGAAACCGTTCACCAAGTAGGCTTCATATACAGGAAAACTGATGACTTAATTGCTGTGTGTGAAGATTTGTAGAACTTGTAATGATTTGTGTGAGCCCTATGGACTACTTACATTGGCTGGCCTGTCTTGGCAACATGACACAGGAATTGCTCTAGTTCTGGACAGGTCTCTTTCTTGCCTTTCTTCTCAAAATCTGTAAATGTCCACATGAAAAGCAGAAAAAATACTTTATTGGTAATAACGTTAATCCAAACAGCACACAAATCTAATCCAAACTGAACCATACAATGTCTGTACCTGCATTGACCTTAATCTAAAATTTAAAACAATCCAGAAGCATACAACCATTAGAGAATATTCAGTAAATTATTCTGGAAAGTTGTTAGTTTCGTTTTTTAGGCTAACGTAACTTCTGTCACATGCATCAAGTGCACCATGGCAATGATCAAATTATTGGAAAGTGTCAATTATAAGCTGTATCAAGTGGACCTATGCTCAACAGAAAAGAAAACAAGTTAAACACCACATCATAAAATTGTCAAACACCAATATCAGTGAACTAGCTAGCTAACTAGAAAGTTTTTGTAAAAGTTAGTAAATTAGCATTTTTGTTGTGATGCTAACGTTACCCAGCTAGCGTTAGCTGTTTACAGTATCAGTAACGTTACGGGAATACATTGTGTCAAACGTATACAATGTGACGAACTTCTCTCTTGAAGAAGCTAGCATTGAACTAGCTAGGATAGGTCAGATTGTCTCTACTCCCTAGGTTACGTTAACGTTAATCGTTGTTAGTAAGCTAAGTTACGGTAAGGCCAAAGGGGTAAGGCACGTAACGTTAGCGTAGTTAGCTAACATTACATATTTTTACCGGGGGCGTCAAAACAAACGTCAAAACCATTTACTCATAACGAATCACTTATTTTAATAACTGTAAATATTGCCTTGAAACGCCTCCAATAACGCGTCGATGTCCATAGCTGTGTCCAGTCACAGGAAGGAAATCTTACTTGCTAGCTAGTTAGCAGTAGCATGTAGCTAGCAACCAGCAGCTCAACAAAGCTGGTGGCAGTGAGTGAATACTGCGCATGTCTAAAATTAAGTATTTGCGGAAGATGCGTCCACGTCCATAGAAATATGTTCCAGGTCAAACTGAAATTAACAATGCATTTGCATGCCTTCGTCGTAGCAACGCTTTTATTTTGAGTTCAAGTATGTGCAGACTTTAGTGATAGAAACTTCTGGATCGCTCTGCTGCGCTCTAGATGCAGCAAGCAGTCAGCGGGCGTCACCGTTTGTTGTGACGGCGCAAACCGGTGAAGCGACCAATGAGTCAGCAGCTGATCGGGGCTAATTTTACCTAACGAACCTATATATAACGACAGCAGCCCTGGTGATAACATCTGCACAAGAGACCTGCTAGTTTTTTACGAAGTCGTTCGGTTTTTAGAGCTAACAATGGCAGTTCCAGTAGCTGCATTACAACTGAGCACATCATCCAGCCCGAGTCTGCTGGAGCACAACATTCACATCAGCGACATAGATTTGGAAAGGATTTCAAGTGACAATGAAAACGACACTCTGCCTTTACATTCTCCGTGGACTTTCTGGCTTGATAGGTAACGTTTATACACTGTTTTTTTTTTTACCCACTATTGTTGTATTATTAATCTAGTGTCAAGTAGGTGAACTCTTTGTAGGTGACCTTTTTAATGAGAACAAAGAAGGGAGATGACGAATTGATCAGGCCTGCTATAAAACAGCTTTTGAAACCCAGATAACATAGGCATGTTTAACAGCGACATAGGGATTGCCTGTCTTAATAAATCACTTTATAATAAATTACAACAAACAATGGTGTTGATGCAGCTTTTCTGCCAACTTTCTCTCTGACCTACATACGCAAATCTTCAATCGGAAGGATCTTAAAATAAACAAAAGGGCGTGATTTATGATTTAGCCTACTGGCTAAACATACAGACAAGGTCAATTGAGTTTATCCTAAGCCTTTATACTTGTAATTTTATCAGCATGGGTTTTTATTGTTAACAAATGTTAACAAAGAGCAAACTCCTTATGTGTCTGTTGCCATTGTTTAGTGAAGTATACTTTTTTTCTGTTTAATTAAAACTTAAGTAGCACACATTTTCCAACGCTTAATTAAGAGTTAAGAGTTCCCAATTTAGAATGTGTACGTTTTTATATGAAAGTGATTTCAGAATTAATGTTAAGCAATCACAACAGAGTTGAACACAGGTGAGGATGGGGTTACACATGCCATCATCATCCACACATACGTGTACAAATCAGAGGGTGCTGTGTTCAAATGGG
Source organism: Sander lucioperca (assembly GCF_008315115.2). Classification (NCBI taxonomy): domain Eukaryota; kingdom Metazoa; phylum Chordata; class Actinopteri; order Perciformes; family Percidae; genus Sander; species Sander lucioperca. The sequence goes on from NC_050184.1 coordinate 30,229,882, forward strand.
GTCACTGTTGTTTACTGTTTACTGGCTTATTTGTCATATGATCACCCCAACCTGTCTGCTCAGAGGGCGGCTCACAGAAACATGTCTGAGTAATGTAGCACTGAAATAAATGTATTTATAACATGCCAAGTTAAGATCTTCACAAGGTTGTAATTTGTAAAGAAATAAGTAAAACAAATTAAATATATGTATCTGTTTTTGTCAGATCTCTACCAGGAGCAACAGCAGCTGAATGTGAATCAAACCTGAAGAAAATCTACACCGTGGAGACCGTCCAGGTAAGATGCTTTACGAGCACAGCTCCAGCAGGCACAGTGTTGGTACATTCTGCCACACTGGGAGAGGATGTGATGACACTAGCAAAAGTTTCCTTATTGACACTCAAATCAAGATGATATGCTGATTTCTTTCCACACTGCTGTTGGGAGTTTCTCTTTCTCCCGAATGCACCAAAACCCCAGCCACACTTAAATGAAGACACCCATACGGAGAAACGGAATGCTTTGTTGCTCAGTGATGTCTTTTTACTCAAAGTAAACAGTATGCAGAACATACAGATCAAACCACATCATCAGACTGACGTTCAATGGCATTACACATTTATTCCAATGATCTGCCAGTTTGTTGCGGTGGAAACACCTGCTAATTAACATGTTAACCTGTATAATTACTGGCTGATTATTTTTAATGTATCATTGTAATTATGGCAGAATTTTAAATAGGTCACATACCACTATGAATCACCAACCACAACTATGTTGGATAATAATAAGTTTAAAGTTAAGTTAAAGTTTAATAATAAGTAAACATACGTTTTTTTATGTGTGTGGTTAGGAGCAATGAGGAAAAGACCTTTGGCAGAGATTTTCTACATCGTAACAAATGTGAAATATTAACAAAGCCAGCTGTCTGCACTTCCTGTGCCAGTAAATGGTTCACTAAAATAACCTGTTTCCTCTCTTCACCTTGGCACTGGAGTAGAACTTTTGGAGAGTTTACAACAACATACCCATTGTCTCCAGCTTGCCATTGAGATGTAGCTATCATCTGATGAGAGGAGAAAGAAAACCACTCTGGTAAGTTTAAATTTAAGATAAATGCATGGATGTGTTTGTGGTATTTGAAGCTGTCTGAAATTGGTTAGTGTAACGTTGCCTGCTGGTTTGCATCCAGGGAAGAAGAAAGCAATGCTAAAGGTGGTGTTTGGAAGATGAAAGTACCCAAAGAATGCACTGTAAGTGATGTAATCAATACAGATTTATTGTGTACCATTTTCTTCTCATTTATTTACTATTTAACAAATTTGTCTTCACATTTACAGTCTGTTGTCTGGAAGGAGTTGCTATTGGCTACTATTGGAGAACAGTTCAGTGATTTTTGTGCCTCAGGTAAACAATTTTTATTGAGTTATACCAAAAATGCAGGGGCTTTACAGTAGGTCTGGAAATGAATAATTGCATTTTATGTACACAATACTGCGAGTCTGAAATTGATTTTACACATTCTCTGCTGCTGTTCTTGCAGACGATGAAGTAGTCGGGGTCAGCGTCAGTGTAAGAGACAGAGAAGATGTGTTTCAGGTCTGGAATGGAAACGCTTCTTGTGCTAACGAGTCCAACATCTTAGGAAGGATCAATGAGCTCCTTCCACAAATACCTTTTAAAGCAGTGTTTTACAAACGTGAGTATTTTCTTGGAATATTAACCAGGACATAATGTTTTTTTCAAATGTATTAACAATGACACCATAAAATGTGAGTAATTGTTCTTTCTGCTAATATTTCAGCACATGAGGAGCACCACGCTTTTGAAGGAGGTCGAAGACATTAGCACATATTGCACATCAGGAGTCTTGAGATATACATGTTTTTTGCTTTTGAACATGTTTTGGATACTATTTGGGCACATTTTGAAGCAATTGAGTTCATAGTTGCTTAATGTATTATCTTAAAGTTGGGGTAGGCATTTTTTTTGGTGTTGTTAACTACAAAGTAATAACCTTTCAGCATATTGTAATTCAAGTGGTCTGAGAGAAAACCAGACTTCTGCACCTCCTCTTGGCTCTGTTTTCGGGCTTTAGAAAATCTTTCCCGTGATGGGAGAATTTGGCCAATCACAGGTCATTTCAGATAAAGAGCATTCCTATTGGCTGGTTTACAAAAGTAGATGCACGTGTACGTTCCTTCAGATGGTGAAAGCTTGAGTCAATGCTGGATAATCCTGCAGAGAAAGTTTCTATTACAGCATTGGCAGCAACTGCCTATGGTGCAAAGCAACCCAAAAAAAACGCAAGACAGACAATAAAGGCAATAAAACACGCATCAATATCAGCGAAGCATTTCAGATATGGAGAGAAAATGTTGCTAATAGTTTAGCCTTCTGCTAACAGTTTTATATATATATATATATATATAACAGCATTGGGATCACAATCCCAATGGGGATGATATGCTGGTGCTCGTCTGGTGGGAGGGGCTTAGAACAGAGAGGGAGAGCTGCAGAAGGAGGGCTGTTTTTGTTGTTGTCGCCTTTTTCAGAAAACTGCCTACATCGGCTTTAATTAGAGTACATTAAATGTAGCCCATGTATTATGATTCTCAATCAATGGAATTTCCCATCTTCTGAGCACATTCATAATAATATCCAAAATACTTTTTTTTATTTTAGTCGAAAACAAAACAAAAAAACATTTTAGTTTGATTTTATCTGTGGCAGTGTTTGTGTGTTTTTATACTTCCACATTTTGCAAATCCCTAACCGCAGATCATGTACATGTCAGGTTTATTTAGATGTATTATAGCATATTGTGTGCAGTTTGCTGAGCACAGATACAGCTAGGTCTTTGAATTAAATCTCATTTTTAGATCTAAGAGGAGTCCTAGTTTCACAAAGCAAACCTTTATCTTAACAATGCATTGCAAGGCTTTTCTAGGGAGCTCTTTTCTCCGTTTTGTATGTTACAGCCAAATACTGTTGCCTAACATAAATCTTTAGAGCAGAAAATTGCACATTCATTTTTTATTTTCTTTTTTAGGATATCATCGGATTGTAAAAGGAAATATGTTCTTGTTACAATAAAATGACCTCAGCGCACAAATCATCATGAGTAGATGCTGAGAAATATATGCAATAATTTCTATTCTGTAGAATTTGAAGCAAATTTGCAGTGTTGGGGTTGTCATTTTGTTTAAGCATCTGTCCCAAATCAAGCACTTTGTGTGTGTGTGTGTGTGTGTGTGTGTGTGTGTGTGTGTGTGTGTGTGTGTGTGTGTGTGTGTGTGTGTGTGTGTGTGTGTGTGTGTGTGTGTGTGTGTGTGTGTGTGTTGTGATAACTGAGACCAAATCTACTTTGGTTTTGTGTAACCTTTTCTGATTTGGGTTTTTGTTTTATTATTTTTCTGCTTTTAATAGTAACTAGAGATGTGTAGATGATAACGTTGAAATTGTGGTTTTTTTTATGTATTCATATGACCTGTGTAAAATTGAATTTGTGAAGCCTACTCTTTGTAGATACTATTGGCCCCAGGATAAATGATAAACACAACACATGACACCAGAAGATGTAGATCTAAATCTCACTTTCCTCGAGCGACTGCTCAGGGCCTATTTTAGTGTATTTGCACAAATCATGGGTGTTTGGTGAAGTGATGCAACCCCTGCAGCAGGGTCAAATCTGTAAGTTATTAAGAGATGGTTTACTGCTGCACCAAAACAAAGTTCAGTGTCTCTCAAATCCATAGCTTTTAAGATTTCTTTTCTGTGGTAATGTAAAAGGCTGTATTTGTATTATTGAAAATCATAATTGGGAAAATGTTGAAATTTAGGAAGCTGAACCATATATACATCTCACTGAAGGCACCTTTTCCCTGTGTGTTGTGTGTGACAAAGTGTATGAGAGGGAGTTACATTGACTATTCTAGGCTGCATAGATCAGAGCAGATTTTTTTGAGAACTCATACTATAATACTTGACATAGAGGTCATTTCTACGTTGCTATGGATTTCCCAAGTTAAATGTTTCAGGATGTCTGTTGTATTGACTTGGATTCTCTGCTGAAGAATATTCACAGGAGGAGATAGTTTTCCGACCACCACTTTGCCAAACTTGCTTTATATTTTCTTTTATTCTTCTGTCATTCATGTAAGCTAAGAAGATACTGTAGGATAGGAAAGTACTGTACCCTTGCACATATACAGTTGACCACTCAGTTCAGATCTCAGACTTTGTAACTGGTTGTTGATCTTGGATGGTGCCTTGTGTTTACCAGCAATTTAGAATGTCATCTGTGTTCAGCATGTTGAAATTGTATTTAAAGTCATGTTTCTCTGCTAGTTTTACACATGTTTGAGAAATAAAGACGCCTAAACTTCCATCATGTTCTGTTTGGATTACTTACTGTATGTGTGATGAAAATAGAAATATTGAATTGAATAAACTGCATATTACAGTATATATTCAGGCTATTTATTGGCAAGGTCTGCTGTTAGATTCCAAGATGTGTGCATGAATTCGGTAGTTTTTCATTTCTACTAGGCCTAGATTTTTGCATTGATTCAAATATAAAATTAAATGAAACTTTATTTATCCAGAGGGAAATTATTGTGCAGCAGATATTAATATTTTAATAATGAAAGTGTTTTCATGGCCATGGGAACTACGTTGCCAGTATTTTAAACTGAGGCACAAAAAGGCCTCACAGACTCATGCCCCAAGTTTAGCTCAGGAATAAACCCTAGGAAAATGTCACCCTCTTGTGGTTGCATCAATGCATGGACAGGCTACATTCATCTCCACGTGAAGGCAGTCTTGTCCTTACTTAATGACTGTAAGTAGGAAAGGGACCTTGTATTTCGCAATTCTGTCATTGAGTAAAAAAACATACATATAAATCAAATAATACATGAAAAAGTACATTAAATATAAAACATAAGGTATCTTAACATAATAAATAAACAATGGCATCAATAAGTCGCCTAAATAATCATGGGCTACAGAAAATAATTACTTACAATATAACAATGTGCGTTCACTTTTTGTCATGAGGTAACTTTATCGATGCTCATCACACACAATGAATTCAACCAGAAAAAGTTGGGAAGGACTAAGATCCTGTCTTATGCAGGCTGTTATGTGACATTTCATATAATATATAAAACACTACTATTATTATTATTATTATTATTTATACAAATTATATATTTATTTATATATATTTATATAATATAAAAAAAATGTGAAAGTCTCGCGCGTTGCGTCACCAATGTTTACTTTTTCCTAAGCCACGCCCTCTGTTAGCAACTTGTGGCTAGCTCGCTACCAATGCTCGCTACCAAGGAAGGCAGAGTGGTCCGAGATCCGTTCCTCAGACACCACCCCGAGACTGTCCGCCCGTACATAATTCGGTGAGTAAACGTTAATTCAACAGCGCGCTGACAATCACTGGACGATTGGATTAACGTTATTGTGATACTGCCGGGTGTCAAAACGAAGAGGAGAGAGAAACGTTTTTTACTTGCTAACGTGAGCAAAGGCTGCTAGCTTTTGTTGTGCTGTTAACGCAAACGACTCCCGCAAGGTTGGTCAAAAACAGTTTTCCAGTCTAGCTAACATATGTTATTAAACACAGCGGATATACAACCCTAGGTTATTAATATAGGTTAACATACTAACTTTCAAACCTCCTGTTTTCTCCGTATAAATACCTAGTTAAAGGCTCAGGTCCTCAACGCAAACCTCAGACTCAATGAGACTGCAATGGTTGGTGTTAAGGACGGATATAGATTCCATTCATATTAAGCTAACGTTAACTCAGTAATAAACCGCATTGATATGATCAACGTTACTAACGTTACATCAGATAACGTTTATTCAGAATTTAATTTATAACGTTTTAGGTCTTATTGTCGGGTGGATGTTCTGGAGGAAGGTGTAGCTAGCTAAGTAAACTTGGGACAATGTGAACCAAGCTTTTCTAAATGTGATTTTGTTATTGAGAAGAATTTAACGAGGACAATAACTTTCTACAGCATTAACGTGAAATCTTACTTACACAGGCGTAACGTTAGTCGACCCAGGATTGTGAATGATCGCACTGACTGATCAATCGGACACAGAAGAAACAATGTAGACTGAAACCTAGACCAAGTAGCCTAACTGATTGAGTGCATCATGAACCAGAATAGCGATTAAATAGGAAAGGGTTTTGATCCCTACAAGTTGTAGTTGTAGCTTAATATACTTATTATAGTTATACTACTAACCGTGGCCTGATAATGAGAAAGGTAATGAGGGTGAATTTAATTGGTTGTGATATGTCTTTACCTTTATAAAATGCTAATATTATAATTCTCTGAATGCAGCAAAAACTGTATGTACTACTGGATTAGCATAGACACAATGTGTTGTTGTTTTTGATCTTAAAAGGGTCTGCAGTATCAGCAAATGTTAACTTGCCAAAACATTATTCCCATAAATTGTGGAGAATCTTGTGGATTTATCTGTATCAATCATCTCCAGTTGTTATACACATATGTAAGCATCAATGATTTTTTTTTTTTTTTTGCTTCTTCATTTTGGGTAGCCATAGCTGTTTTGATGATACAGACTAATAGCATGTGTGAAACCAGTTGTCAAAAACTATATTCTTAAGGGTGTAGGCTATATTGTTTACAGTTTCTTAAGGAAAGGCCTCTTTGCAGTGTTTCCTTTACATTCTTTGAAGAGTGGTGGCCCCCACTTCTGGAGGGTTGCCCTTGTTGTGAGAACAAATAAGGTTAAAATGTATCATGGGCTTATTACACATTCCATCCCGGAAATGGTTGCACTGCAGCATGACTGTTCAATTATCATAATCCTACAGTATCCAGATAATATTTTGTTTTTTAAAACAATGCATATTGGAACTAATGAGGAATTGACCCAGTAGTCATCCTGGTTCACAACCAAAATCCCCCCTGACATCTTTAAAAATGTCTACAGGAAACACTGCCCTTTGTCTTCAGAACTAATCCTGATCCTGAAAACAAAAGTAAACAGAGTGGAAAGTTGGAAAGCTCACCAACAACTGCCTGTTTTATTAGATAGATTTTAGGTTTAGATTTTAGGAATTACCTCAGTTCTTCTAACCATCTAAGTTATGACGCGTTGTTGCCTCTGCTTGGCATAACTTACTGTTAAGTAGTCATCTACAGGATTAGTCATTCTTAAATGCAGGAAACACCGTGCTGTCTTTCTGAATGGGTTTGTAGCTAACTGTTGGTACAGGTTTGGTCATGAGTTTATCTGGGTGGAGGTCCAATTGGATCATCTGTCAGATGTTGCCTAAATGTTGATGTTGGCTCTCAGTGGTGCATATCTAAGTGATTGATTAGCAGATTGATTTCAATGTGTGAATTTAATAGTTGGGCAGCCCTGAAAATAATGACATTATCCTTGAGGCTATGTGGTCTGTTTCATTTGAGGCCTTCTGTTTAGGTTTCTTTCCATCTGCTCACATTATTTGTTTACCTATTTTATTTACCTTTGTTTATGCTGCTTAGCTTCATACTCAAGCACGCCCAAGCTGTATACATAAAAGAATACTTGTGCATTGTACTACCTGCCACAGCCGTTTATCGCACCACCTGGTTAATGGTAAATTGTTTCAAAGGGAAGATATGTTTGCACATAAACACGGACCCAGGGCCCCTATGTTTACAGAAGTCATGGCAGCACTCGGTTATTCAACAAACAGACCTAGCATGTTCCTCTCTCACTTGTAGAAGAGAGTATTTGTCTTGGTGGTGGGTAGAGCTAAAACAGCGTAGTGCTTAACTTTAAGTGCTGTCGCTTTATACATTCAACACATGACTACATTATTGGCTCATTCGGCGATTTTCGTGCATTGTTAAATGTTTTTTTAGAGAATGGACCTTATCACCTTGTGAAGTAAAAGGCTTGTCAAACACATCCAGAAAGTGGTGTTGTGTTGGTCTGCTCTCTGTATGTCATTATATTGTACTGCTTTATCCAGTTGTTTTCATTTATATGTATTTCCTTTCTCAGGTCATTGAAGTCCAGATGCATGAGTCTGGGTCAGAACCAACACACACCATTCCAGCAAGTCAGACAGAGAACGGGAATACTAGTGAGAATGAGAGTCGAGTGAGGAGCAGCCAGACTCCTCCTCCAGAGGCACCCAGGGTCAGTCATCCCCAGCTGCATCCGTTCAACACGGATATTTCACTAAAATATGACATAATGATGATGCTGTACAAATGTATACATGAGCTGAAATGGTCTGTAGTTCAACAGAAATTTAATCCACGGCTATTTTGATAGTTGCTTAGTTGTTTGAGTCCTCTTTCAAGCCCAAAATGTGTGTGCAATTGTGAAGATTTGCTGCTTTTTTAATGTCTTACATGATGGTAAACATGATATCTTTGCACTTTGGACTGTTGGAGACAAAACAAGTCATTTGAAGATGTCACCTAGGACATTGTGATGGGCATTATTATTATTTTTTTTACTATTCACTAGGGCTGCAGCTATCGATTATTTTAGCAATCGAGTATTCTACCGATTATTCCATCGATTAATCGAGTAATCGGATAAGAAATACTTAGTAAACAGCAATAGTAAATATTTATTATTGCTGTGTACTAAAAAAAAGGAAACAGGTTTTTTTTGAAAAAGCAATTTTGTATTGCCAAATTCCAAATATATTTTTGGTGGCCCAAATGTTAATATTTTTCACCCCCTTCCCCTTCTTGCCTCTGGCTCTTTGCACTGGATATCCAAAAGAGCTGTTCACTAACCAGAGGGTAAATGTGACGGTACAAAGCTTACAGCAGGGCTATTCAACTACACTGTTCTGGGGGACACATTTTCAGAAGCCTAATACACAGTGAGGAGAAAGAATAAAGAATGCAGACATCACCGGCATGATGACGTCATTCACGTGCATATTAAGTGGCCATGCTGGGGGGAGGAGCCGGTTTGTCTCCGGCAGCAGCTAAGTTTCCAAAGATTAGTAGCAAACTAATAAACAGATAGACTACAAACCGACAGCTTTCGTTTTAGCTTGTTGGTAAAACATGGCTATTTGCAGAGTAGCATGCTGTAGGCTAGTTGTGTAAAACAGCGCGGTGGACGAGAGCAGCAGACGTTAAGGGTCTTATACACTAGACGCAGCCCAGCTGGCGCGTGCAAATGTGACGTCATGGGATCGCCGTAACTATTTATTCCCGCGCTGGTGCGCACGACACTAGTTGCAGTCTTCTCCTGAACAGAGGTGGCGCTAATGAGCAAAGGCTACAGACGTTGCTCTTTCTACGGACTAGAAGAAGAAGAAAAAGATAAACAACGGCGGAACTGGCAGCAGCATTGCCGTCAACGCTTCGATTTGATTCGATGACCTACTTGGTGGGATCAAGCCTTTCATTCACCATAAAAGAACTCATTTTAACCCAGTATGTTTACAAGAGAGACTTGCAGTCACTGTCAGAGTCCTGGCATCCAGTTGTCGGCAAACCCGTTCAGGCCTCCCGTTTCCGCTTTGTCGCACGGCGCTGAAAAAAAAAGAGCCGTGTGCGACCTCTGCTCGCGCGCCATAAATTGGGCGCGCCGGCAGGATATTACGTCATTTTGACGTCACGATGGCGCGCGCCACCTTGGATGCGTCTAGTGTAAAAGACACTTTTGTTAGCTACCTTGTGTCGGGTTCGCTCCGTGGAATAGATGAGTAGACTGGATGTTTTCTACAAAGATGATGTAGTAGCATGTTTGCAGCTTAAAATGATCCCAAACTTTCTGTCGTTTTTCTCTCGCCTGTCTCTTCTCTTAGACCCTCGCTATTTTCGTCTTCGTTCATTTGTAATCTGGGCCGTCAGTCTCGTGCATAGACAGTATATAACGTCTTGTGTCCACAGAAGCGTCAAGGGTCTTGGACAGCTAAGTCTTGATTTATGACGTATGTTTTGAGTCATTCGAAACAACTAGCTTCTCAATTGTGAGGATTTTTTTTGCTTCATTAGATTAGATTAGATTCAACTTTATTGTCATGTGATAGTAAATGGGAAATCTTCATGCTGGGCTTTTTTTTATTTTTATTTTTATTTATTTTTTTACATGATTGACTGATTCATACATAATGAATATGTTGAATGTGCATATGTGACTATGATTAATACATATGAATAATGTTAGTTGCAGCCCTGAAGCAAATGGTGTTGTGTTCAGAATAGAGCTGGGCAATATATCGATATTATATCGATATTGTGATATGAGACTAGATATCGTCTTAGATTTTGGATATTGTAAAATCGTGATATGGCAACAGTGGTGTCTTTTCCTGGTTTTAAAGGCTGCATTACAGTAAAGTGATGTCATTTTCTGAACTTACCAGACTGTTGTAACTGTTCAATTATTTGCCTTTAACCACTTAGACATTATCCACTTTACTGATGATTATTTATAAGAAAATCTCATTGTGTAAATATTTTGTGAAAGCACCAATAGTCAAAACTACAATATCGTTGCGGTATCAATATTGAGGTATTTGGTCAAAAATATCGTGATATTTGATTTTCTCCATATCGCCCAGCCCTAGTTCAGAACCGCTTTGTTTTTTTGCTGTTGAGTGCAGTCACTTTGCTATAACACCATACAGCTGCACAGGGGAATGTGTAAATGTTTTTTCCCCAACACTAAACCTATGTGTTGCAGGTGGTTTTCCTTCATTAACGTGTGAAACACAATTAGTTATGCTACATTTGAATTTATGTACAGCTTGTCTGGTATCCAAACATATCTTTTCTTGTCAGTACTCATACACATAGGGCAGGGAGCATACTGTTATATGACAATGTGGGTTACTTTGTTCGTTTAGTTTTACGGGGGTAAAGGTATCCCTGAATATCTCAATTTGAACGTCTCAGTTTCTCCAAACTGCAGTGTTTGATATTCATGCTGATGGGGAGCACAGGGATGGGGGGAGGTTGTACGGAGATTGTGAAGGGGAGAGGGAGGGAGAACACAGCTCCTGCTGGGTGGAGGGATCAGGGTTATATTGTTAGTTTAGTCGCACATCATGTAGGTTAGCAAAGCTCTGTTAGATTGTCAGGCGGAACGTTACTCCTAAACACTGAGCAGCATTTGTTTTTTCAGTGCCAAGGTTTGTCCAACTCATTCTATATTTGTTTTATGAGATAGCCTATATTAAATCCTTTTTTAATAGTTTGCTTAGTTAAAATGTGTCTGTCAATTAAAATGATGTCACTTTCTGTGGTTATTCTATTTAGTAATTTTGAGATTTTAGAGCTGCTCTTATGTATATATCTTTTGCAAATGTCACTCCTTCTAGGGCCACAGCCATTGGGGGATATTAGTGAATATTAAATTGCATAAGGGAAAGCAGATTGGGTTTGTTTTTCAGCAAGTTTTCAGCGTTCCTTCTTGCTGTCAGTCATCTCAGAGTTCACAAGACCAGTCTTGCAGGAACAGATCTATGTTTACACTCAATTGCTCACTGGTATGACTTTCAACAATAACAACAACAGAAGATGTTTGGACTTGCTGCTGGCTACCATGGCAACAGGGATTAAGCAAAGGCTGTTGTTGTGTTGATGGTGTCCACAGAAAAATAGAGGGGCCAACTGCCTCTGTTTGTGGGATAGACCTGTTTTCATCGCTCCGGTGGCCACCTCTGGAGCATTGAATTTCATAAGAAAGGACAAAGTAGAAGGCAGTCGTCTGTTATTGTTAGCCCAAAGCCTGTGTGAAATTTACCGTCGGTTTGTTTACGCACCCAATTCAAAACAGACTCTGCCTCGGAGAGAAATGTTTGTTTGTGGTTCAGACCTAAATTAAAATACGAATCTCAAGTTCTGCTTTCATAAACAGACTCTGTGTGCTTTTTTATTCATTATTTATATGTCTGTGCAATTTTGATTACTCTGTTTATGTTTACTGTAGACATCCCTTGAGCTGTGTGGCTTGACAGTGAGGGGGATGGTGTGGTAATTGCTGCATGCCTAGCAGAGGATGTTGTTGTTGTTGTTTTTGTGGTACTCTTTGTTGTTGTTGTTTTGATCAAGTTCTAACTCCCCGAAGACATCCAATGTTGTTGTTTTTGTTTGCTTCATCTTTAGCAGAAATAGCAGAAGAGCCAAGTTCAGCTTGCTAGATTGACCAGTGAACAGAGAATAATATCATAAAGGAGTACTGTGAGTGACTATAAGTTCTTTTTTTGAATTTGAACAAGAAGCATATGAGTAGAGCGGCGTAACGATTAGTTGATTATTGATTGGCCTGCCAACAGAAAATTAAGTGTCAGTTATTTTGATATCCAAATAATCGCTTTAATCATTTGTTAAACCACAATGTCAAACATTTGCTGGCTCCAGCTTTTCAAATGTGAGGATTTGATTCTTGGCTTTGTCATGCATGGATAGTAAACTGAATCTCTTTGGGTTTGTGGCTGTTGCTCAGAATAAACAAGACATCTGAAGGCGTCCCCTTGGGCTGTGAAAAAATGATCATCAGATCAATCGACAATGAAAATACTTGTTAGTTCCAGCTCTATATAGGAGAAGGTTTGACGTTACATGTGTGTATATATTGGCATCACTTCTTTTGGATGTTCATAAAGGCTGTTGAGACTATGCAGTTTAAAAGTGGAGTCTGTGATTCAGCCAATATCTCCTCAAGGTCCACAAGCTGTCCATTCAAAACAAAGTGGAACTATTCTGTTCGTGCTTGTGCACAGAACAGGGAAGGCCATGGATGTATAAAAAGAAAGGCGGTGGGAGCGAGAGGGACAGATAATCGGGCACATGCTAACATTCTGAAGCAGCACCAACGGGAGGGGTGTATTTGTTTGGGTGTTGAGTTCAAATATCAATCTTTCTGCAGAATTGCAGATTCCACCTTTAAAGTAAACTACCTTCTTAGTCTACCTATTACCATAGTAACCAAGGCTGGCATATATTAGGTGTAAAAATAAGAGTTGTTTTTGTCTTTAACATCACAGCACTTTGACCGACAGTGCCGTTGAGTGAGAGAACACTGTAGTGAGACTCTGTGTATGTGTTTTGAATTGTACAAATAACCTACTGTCCAGCTGTGGAAACGTATTAAGACCTGTTTGTTACAGTTTTAGTTGAACTTTGGATTTAATTATTGCGGATGCACGAATGCACCACTACAAGCTGCCACACTGCTGTCACAGTGAAACGTTTCCTTGCACATGTGCTCTTGTTAAAATCTCTGTTAGAAACTCTGTAAACGTACACGACCAAGAAATCAGGTTACTTCAGCAGAAATGTAGCTGTGCGTCTTAATCCTTTACCCTGATTAAAGAGATATGGTTTCTTCTTGTTTACATGTAAACGCACTGATCGTCTGCACTAGAATGTAGTCCAAATAGATTGAATGAGCGTAGCTTGCACCAGTGTTGTAGTCAAGACCACCTAAACCGAGACCAAGTCATCACCAAGACCAGAGTGTATCGAGACCGAGACTTTGAGGGGTTGAGACCGAGACAAGACCAAGACCAGACCAAACAACTGAAACATACAACACACAACTAGCTAATATGTGTAGCTAATATTCACTAAATCACTTTGGGTGAGGGGTGAAGAGATTTCGGAAAAGTTTTGTACAGAGGCAGATTGATAACTTTAGTTAGCTAGCTTCGCTAGCGTCACTTACACTTAGCTTACTTTCCTTTATGCTTCCTTTCTAAGTACCGATACAAATTTTAGGTGGTCCCAGCTGTCTCAATCAGCATTACATTGCAGAATGTACACACTGCTGTGTGTTTTCTTTTAGTTGTTGTTTTGCAAATAAACTCATTTAAAAATATATAATAAATAAAATGTAATACATAAAATGTTATTACTGACGATTTGGCTGACATCTCCCAGACAGCCAGAGCTTCTTCTCCTGTCACCAACATTCACTTTGGGAGTGCGTGCTAAAGGGGCCGGGGAACGGGGGTTAACAGTAACACATTCCAAACTAGAAATGAGTCAAGTTATTGGTTGCATTTGAAGCAGGACGTTTTGAGACCTGAGTCTTGGGACCAAGATCGGTCTCGAGTACTACAACACTGGCCTGCACACACACACACACACACACACCCAGAACAGCCTATGTTGTATATGTTTGTGTCTATTACATTTTTCTTCTAAACATTTTTGTTTTTTGTAGTATGGATTTTAAATGACCATTCTGTTGTATAAGCGGAAGAAGATGGATGGATGGATTCTGTTGTATGTTTTCTCGATTCTGCAGGTTCCAGTGTCATTATCTATGATGACCCCACCAGCAGAAGCCCCACAGCAGTTGCAGCAGACACCGCAGCAGCAGGTCCTCAGTCCTCAGCAGCTCCAAGCGCTGCTCCAGCAGCAGAAAGCACTCATGTTACACCAGGTAATGGGCTGTATCTTTAGAATATTTATGCGTTTGTCGTAGCCCACATTGAACCCAATGCTTATATTTCTCTTAACTCAATTGTCATCAACATTTCTGCAGCAACAAATTCAAGAGGTCTTCAAGAATCAGCAAGAGCAGCTAAATATTCAGCTGCTGCAACAGAAGAATGCTGGGATTGTTAGTCAAGAGGTAACTGCTACATTATAGCGTTATTTTCTTTTATCAGTTTGTGAATATGTGATTAAATATTTGGTCATTGTAGTAATATTAGACAAAGATAATTTATTCCCGTGGCCGGGTTGGATCAGTGGGTAGAGCAGGCGCACATATACTTGGAGGTTTATGCCTCGACGCAGAGGTCCAGGATTCAAATCCGACCTGTGACGATTTCCTGCATGTCTTCCCCCTCTCTGTCTCTCTTCCCTTTCTCACCTAGCTGTCCTGTCAAAAATTAAAGGTGGAAAAGCCCAAAAAATAATCTTAAAAAAAAAAGATAATTTATTCCTGAATTAGGGACAAGTCTGAATCAGTTCAGTTGTACTAAAGGTTAAATGACCGAGTATTTAATACTAAAGTTATAGAAATTGTTATACCCAGATACTCATAACGCACAGCCTGGAATATCATTTTCAAAATGTCCATTTCTCTGTGACGACAAGAGCAGCGTTCGAAACCATTCCCTCATTTACTCACTCACTATTCCCTTTAGTGTTTACTAAGTAGTGGACTATATAGTGAATGACCAAATGAGATTTCGGACACTCACTAAAAACACATTGTTGCGTGACTTGCGTCAGTAGATGCGCCGGTTATTTGTGTGACGGAGGCACGCGCGCCCAGCATCATGTAAACAAACCGAAACAAAAATACTTCCAATACGTCCCTGAAACAAACCGAGCACTCAGGAGGAGAGTAAAAGGCTGTATATATGTTGCATGTTACATTTCCAATGTTTAGAAACGAAAGCCCGCTCCATTTTTCCTTTTCAGTTTTCGCGGTTGTTTCTGCTTCTTCTTCTCCTCCGGGAACACACGACCGCGTTGCATTGTGGGATACAGGGTGGTATTTCAGGTAGAAGGTTTAACAAACTCTGAGTCTAACCCTGATGTCTGAGTTGATTTACCCTGAGATGGGAAACTCTTGAGTTTTCGGTTTCAGAACAGCTGATATGAGTTGGTTCAATCAACTCAGTATGTTCACCACCACAATAAAAAGGCAGCATGAATGGAGCCATGATACTGCAATTCACCATGGCAACAACCACAAACAAACGGGTCGGCGGAAATACTCATGCGCACATACAGCGAGTTAAAAAAAAAAACAGTGGCTGCTGCAAAAGAGAGAGAATTTACGTGGGAGAAAATTGCTGCTAGAGTAAATGCGTATATTCCAATATAGCGTATGTCATATTTAATCATAAGTATAGCCTAATATTACTGGTGAAATGGTATTGAACCTATAATCTATTTCATTTCTATGGACGAAAAAGTCCTAGGCCTACTAATCCCATTCTGAGGCTGCAGCACCATCATTAACAGCATTATAATTCATAATCTTTTATTTCAAAGGGTTTACATCATTCACCTGCAATCCTGTGGAACTCCTTTTAAAAACGTTTAAAACACGTTTCAGAGCGAGTCACACTCTTCTGACGGCCCTTTGCTACAGTGGCTTTACTAATATGCTCCGCATCAACAATGTTGTAAAGGCAAATTCCGTTTGCAAAAAAACGTAATGCGACACAAATAATCTGCAGGGATGTAGAGCATAGATGGGTGACGTTAGTGATATGAGAAAGGATAAGGTTATGTAGCCTAGGCTACATAACTGATCGACTGGGAATAAAAACGATACCGCTCAAATAGGAAGTTATCTAAAAATTAAAACGTCGGGGTTTCAATATCATCTCCCGACATATAACACCCTGCGAAGTAAAGCAGCTTCTTCATCAACGGGATCGTCGACAAAAGGAAATGCCATGTTTTGAGAAATAAAACGTTTTATAGTGTGCCTAACATGGTTAATAAACCAACATCATTTTTTTTAATTCATGCAGATAACAAACTGCGCTAAAATGCGCCTGATACAGACTGAATGAATGAATGAGAAAATGAAATAGAGCTGTGTCAGAGGGAGAAAGAAGAAAACCTGCTCCCGACCAGGTTAGGTTCACAGACTCAGTTACCATAGTAACTGACTCTGAGGTTAAGTTACCTCTCTTTCTGAAACAGAAAACCCAGAGTTTCCCTCATCTCAGGGTTAACAAACTCAGAATTTTCACTAAACCTGCTTTCTGAAATACCACTCAGGAGTAAAATGTAGGGTACATCGTATATATACACTCAAATTAGCTGTGCATTGTGGGTATTTTATAGTGGACTATATAGTGAATGAAATTAACCACAGAGAATTCTAACACCACTAAGGAGTAACAAGGTCCGGGCTCTACGTAGTGTGTAAGTAATTAAAAAAAATTTAGGCTGAAGCTGTATGTAATGATTTCCAATTAGTTTAAAGGCAGTTTCGTGCAGTGTTTCCACTTCAAGGGCTGTAAGTTTATCCATTTAGGGTGCATCACATGTTCAGAAACTGCATGTTGCTCTGTCCCAGTCTTGTGGACTTGAGTGCACATTCAAGTGCCAACAAATGTGTGCATGTTGTGTACAAAAAACAAAAAAACCACAGTGCTCCCACATCAGCTTGTGTGCATGTATTTGCGTGACAACAGATTTCACGTAATTCACAACACAGAGTGGGCTCTTGGCTGAGTGCACAAGGCAGCAGGTGTTGGAGACAAGGAAAATAATTTGATGTGCTCTAAGCAGAAATGTGCTCGCCATAGTTTTTATCTAATTATATGTAAACAAAAGTGGGCATTTCTTCCATTAGGTGTCCTGGACACAACCAAAATGGCAGAAATAATTGGGAGTGTTTGTTTATGCTCACATTGTTTGACCAACAGAGAATATTATGATAAAAATAAGCAGCATCAGACTTGATCACCGCTCAAATAGATGTTTGTTTCTTCTTTAAATAGGTAATGACGTTAGCTGATTTCATTACCTTTGTAAGCTATGTGGTTGCCCAGTGAGACAGAGCTTTGTGTGTGTCACATTTTCGAACCTACAAAATATGTCCAGTGTGATGTCTCGTGGGCCTACACATTCTCTATTATATTGTCATAGAGTTTATTTATCTTAGATAAAGATCTCCTTCCTAAATCAAACTCTAGACAAAGCCGAAATCAAGCTGCGTTCAGTATGAAGGCGTTTACTGACAGATGTTGTATCATCTCCCTGTCACAGCTGACAGCTCAGCAGATTGCCATCCAGCAGCAGCTCCTCCAGGTGCAGCAGCAACATCTCCTCAACCTGCAGAGACAAGGCCTGCTATCTGTCCTTCCTTCAAGCCCCATTGCACTCACAGGTATGTTGTGTGACAGCCCTTACTGCATTGCTGTCTAAGGACTTAAACACTTAGGTCAAATACTTCCAGGTAACAAAACTGGAACACTCAATGCAAATGTTCAAACATTGAGCCTTGTATGCGTTATACTGACCCGTTTATATCAATGAGCGTAAGCTAAATAACAGAAACACATCTCGGTTCAACAGCTTATGCAATGGCTGTTGTATTAGACTGCATTCATTTTAGCTAGGTGTACCTAATAAACGCAGTGTATACTCAGATCTTATGATCTTAAGCTCATGCAAACGTAGTGGTATCCCAGTGCATTATAACAAAACAATTTGTTTATATATGCAATTTCAGGCTGTGAGAATGGTAGCATCCTGTCCGCTGGTGGAGACACCAGAGAGTCTTCAAGTCAAAGATCTACCAGCAACGGTCATCACACTCTTCTGAAGAGGAAAGAAAGGTGCTTTAGCTATCTATACTGTCCTGTCAGAGCTTTAGTTTCTGTATATCCTGTTTTTATTGCGCTTGAGCAGTACCAACATGTTTACTCTGAGATGTGCCATTGATGGTTGATTTGTGTTCTTGTTGCAGTGGGTCACTGGATGAAAACACACAGAATAGCCATGCACTGTATGGAAATGGCATGTGTAAATGGCCTGGCTGTGAGACTGTCTTTGGAGACTTTCAGGCATTTCTCAAGTGAGTGGTGAAACTTTGCACACCTCTAAAGCTGGCGTAATGTTTATTTACATCTATCATGACGTTAAGTATTTATATAGGTAAGAAATGTATGTTCTATAATTTATATGTACACCGATGCTGCAAATGTCACATTTTAATCAGAGCTGAGCAGAGAGTCATCTAAAACGTTCTTTCCTCCAATATATTTTACTATAATGTATTTCCTATTTTTGTGGCGTAAAGCCATGTGTGGAATCTTAGTCTTTTTCCAGTTGAAATTTTAAAGTATTCTATTTTTCATTTTTTGCTCTCAGCCTGTGCAGCAAATGGTTCTCCCTAAAGAATGTCATGGTTTTGAATTTGTGTGTCTGCAGACATTTGAACAACGAGCATACACTGGATGACAAGAGCACAGCACAGTGTCGTGTGCAGATGCAAGTGGTTCAGCAGTTGGAACTGCAGGTACGCATTTGATTTATTTTCTAATAACTAAGCTATTCATTTTTTAATCAAACAACGAAAAGGGACGACACATCTTTGATTGATTTATTAACCGCGGTTTACTTTTACAAGTATACCTTATTAACCATTGCTTAGTAGAGTGGGGTATCCAGGCCTTTTTTTTAACTATTGAAAAAAAAGAAAAGGGAGAACTTTCTAAAAACTTCTTGAATGCGTGATAAATGTTACCTGTAGTGGTCTGTTTTCACACCTGGGCTGGAAACAGAAGTGATGTCCCTAGAGCATTACACTTTTCAGGATGCCAGCAAGTCACACCAAATGTCATTTCAGTGTTTAATGCAAGCCAACTCTCAACTTCTATTTCTGTCTTCTCATCTAACATAGTTGAAAAAGGACAAAGAGCGACTGCAAGCAATGATGGCTCATCTGAAGTCCTCTGAACCCAAACCCGCAGCGCAGCCTGTAAGTACCTGTCATGGCTGTTTCCTTCAATTAAAATAAATATTGTTTTGCTTGTAGTTGCACTGACGTTTTTCTGACTCAACTGCTTTGTTTTTTTAGGTGAATCTGGTGTCTAATGTATCCTTCTCCCAGGCAACATTGCCCAAAGGCCCTCCTCCTATGAGTTTGTCTCAGAGTGCCACGGCACCATCCACACCCCTGACGCCGCTCTCTGAATCCCCCTCAGTCCTCACTCCCAATAGCATGTTCACTGGAACTCCTGTACGGAGGCGATATAGCCGCTCTGTGAGCCAAGGTAACGGTGAGATCAGGAATCAAAACTTCATTAACTTTTTTTTTGTTGGTTTCAAGCTGAAACATGCTTCTGCTAAGATGCACATAAAGAAGATGGGGGAGGGACAACAGGGAAGGTGCTTATTTTAGTTTTCACAGTTATTTTTATGTTCTTATTTATTGTATATTACTTCTATTTTCCATGAATGGAAATGTTTTTGTCTTTGTTTCATGTTCCTTCTGTATCTGTTTATGTATAAATATTGCTTGTTATTTGATTTTGTTTTTATTTTTTGTTCTTTATTTCCATGTCACACAAAGTGCCCAGCCCTCATGGGTTTATAAGACACCAACATTTCAGTTGCAGTGTTCATTTTATTACATTTCACAAAACTATAGGTTATTTTAAAGCTTGTTCTTAGACAAAGTATTATGTCTTCTCTTGTAAGCTTGACAAATATAAGCTGCTATAAAAAAAGTTTATTTCTTGAAGCACAACTCAAATTTGTCATAACCATCCAGCCAGAAGAAATCATTATAAATAGAGTTCATTTTAGTAAAAAGTACATCCCATATGTCCTTGTAAACAGGACAGTGAAACAACAAATTGTTATTGTCTTTCCACAGATATAGTTGATAATAAGGAGTTCTACTTGAGCACAGAAGTCAGACCTCCATTTACATATGCGTCTCTCATAAGACAGGTAACGTGTACTTTACTCATTTTACACGGTAACAAAAATAAAAACACTGTTGAAAATGGGAATAGGAAGTTTTGCATGGCCATATTGGCCTCCCGAACCAAAATGTAGCAAATTCACATTTTTTATTGTCTAACTTCCAGTATCTCTAACATGCACTTTCTCTCTCTTTAAGGCTATATTTGAATCACCTCGCAATCAGCTGACGTTAAATGAAATCTACAACTGGTTCACAAGAAACTTTGCATATTTCAGGCGCAATGCAGCTACCTGGAAGGTATGAACTGCATTACATATTAAATGTCTTTGGATATTAATATATGAAATGGGAAAAGTCTACGGAAACATTTGGTTGCATTTACATTTAGTTTTCATGTAACTAGATACATGCAAATTCAATACTTAAGGCATGTAAGATTAGAAGTTCTAATTCTATTCTTTTCTTTAATCTTTCAGAATGCCGTCAGACATAATCTCAGCCTCCATAAATGCTTTGTACGTTTGGAAAATGTGAAGGGAGCTGTGTGGACAGTAGATGAGATTGAGTTCCACCGGAGAAGGCCCCAGAAGACTGCTGGTAATGGGTAGGTGTTGGACATGGAGCCAGAGTCATGTGTGTTTTCAGATATAACAGACATTTTTGACCTTCTAGTTCAACCTTATAAGTACACACAATATTTATCGTAAGCAAGTTTCAAAGGCTAAGTCCAAAGGCTGATTTATAGTTGTACCTTGAGCCTACGGCGTAGCCTACGCAAGTGGCCATTGTGAAAAGAAGGGTGAATATTCTGTGCTTGTCCGGCCACTGAAAGACATGGACAAGGAAATGCATGCAGTTTTATGGTACAATGGTAAATTTATTTGGCTTGTCATGTCTTGCCACAGTGACTCAAACTCTTAACTTGTGTGGATTTTATTAAACAAACAGATCTGGAAGCGCATTGCGTATGTTGGCAGTTGCTCATAGTGTCAGCAGTTTGAGGATATTGGACTAAGCCTCGCCCTGTTGCTATTTTAGCATGGCACATATGCAGTTTGTAATGATAACAGTGGCAGATATAGGCTACTCCTTGAAATTCGTATTCATTTTTAAGACAACAGGTCTCTAATTTCAGATAATGTTAACTCCACGAGATGGTTAAAATGCATTCTCCTGCAGGCTTTTTAATGTTTGCAACTGACCTGTAAAGCGGTTTTAAATATGCATTTAATGGCTAAATGCATGATACCGTGTGAAAAGGCTAACAGTCATCTTCACCAGTTGATGAACCATGTAAAAGAAATAGTGTTCTTGTACAGTGTAGAGTTTGGTAGTATTTTTAGTATGAAAAGGAAAAATGTAAGATCCAACTGATCACTCTATAACATAACCCTGTTTAGCTGCTTAGCTTACATGCATGGAAAAGCAAGACAGAGGGTAGATTTATGCTGATTTATGTTTGTATTTTCAGTAGATTTCAGTAGATTTTAAGGTTAAGAGAAAAGGCAACCAGTGGGGCATGGTAATGTTCGCAGCTTACTTTAGAGAAGATACACACACTGTGTTTTTGGAGAGGCTTAAAAAAAGCCAACACCCTCCAAATCCTTTCGATACTGAGTATCACTGTATACTGAGTAGTTATTCAAGCCCGATCAACACCTCTTCAATGTGTTAAAGTGCCCATATTATGAAAAAATCACTTTTTCTGGGATTTGGGGTGTTATGTTGTGTCTCTGGTGCTTCCACACACATACAAACTTTGAAAAAAATCCACCCATGCTGTTTAGAGTGAGATACAGTTTCTGAATGTGTCCTGCCTTCAGTCTCTGGGTGAGCTGTTCAAAATCAGCACGGCTTGTGACGTCACAAGCCGAAACGAGCAGGCTAACCGCAACCATTAGCTCGTAGCGTTAGCATGCTAACGCTATGGCTAACGCTAGCATGCTAACGCTAGCATGCTACCTCGTTCTCAATAGCAAAGCACTGCTACAACACACACAAGTTCACCATAATCTACAAAAGAACTACTTACATGTGCGCCCTCATTTAGAAGTCTCCCAGCTAATCCTGCCTTGTAACTGAGCAAAGTTGTAGAAACAGCCTTTCTTTTACTGTCTATGGAGCTAGCTAGCTGACATGATCTACATCTGAGCTACTGGGCATGTGCAGTGCAATCAAAGATAGTACAGAAGAAGAAGAAGAAAAGAGGTCTCACTCTGTAGCTAAAACAGAGACCAGCTGAAAAGAGGATCTGCAGCAGTGAGAGAGAGCGGTGCAGTACAACACAAATATGGTGTTTTTTGAAAATTAAACCATGTAAACCTATTCTGGTACAACCTTAAAATACAATTATGAACCTGAAAATGAGCATAATATGGCTGCTTTAAGAAATCCAAAGCTTGACAGGCCCGTCATGCCTGGTGATGGTTGGTGATTGGACAATCGCTGTTCGGCGGAAGGGTTTAGAGAACGGTCAGTTGCGATTGCACCAAATAGTGTTCCTATTATCATGTTAGCCCCAGACTATAATGCTTATCTCCAGTCCTTTAGGTGTTGATACTAAATTATATATACCATTTTGTTGCTTTTCTGTACTAATAGGTCTCTGCTGAAGAACACACAGAACCACCAAAGCTCAGCTGGGTCTGCTCATCAGGTAAGAGACATCTCATATTTTAAGCCCTATTTTCAATAGTACGATAAATTATGTATATATCATGAGGCTGTTGCAGTGTACATAGAAAGCTGAACGGATGCGACATGTCACACTGCACTATATCCACGACGTTCCACTTTCGGGATTGCTCCGTTGGATTTCACTCTTTTCAGCCAGATGTCATTTACTTTTTGTTTTGTTTGTGTTGGACTTTAAACTGGTGAATTTATGAGGACTATGGTTAACTGCTCCTCAGATCTCTGCAGGGTAAATCCAGACAGCTAGCTAGACTATCTGTCAAATCTGAGTTTTGTGTTGCACGACTAAAACAACTTTTGAACGTACACGTTCCACCAAAACAAGTTCCTTCCAGAGGCTATTTCACAGAGGCACCGTGGCTTTTCCAGGTGCTTAGCTCCACCCATGACGATTGTGATTGAATTAAAGAAATGCCAATAAACCAGAGCATGTTTTTCTCCCATCCTGGAATGCTGTGTGGACTAGCCAGACCCTCCTGCGCAGCACTGTGGAGGAAGGTCTGGCAATGCAAGACTATACTGCTTTATACCCGCATACTATATATCGCAGTGGTCTGAGAATTGTCACAGCTACGTCTGTTATGTGTTGATGCAGTGTTATAATGAGAATGTTTACTTTTCAGAGCGGCGGTTTCGACGGCAACAGCTCTCTCTACAACCCAGCCTCTATGGGCAGCATCCCATTTCACTCCCTGTCTCATGTTCTCCAAGAGCAGATGAATGGAGTCCTTGCTAATGGATCTGGATACCAAAGTGACAGCAGTGCAACGCAGTCGCCTCCACAAGCTTTGTAAGTGTCAGCTCCAGAGCTACGTTCCCTGAATCTTAAGTGGATTTGACTCGGTTGTGATTTAATGTAATTGTGTGATCACAAGTCCTGATTACATTACGTTTTTTTTTTTTCATATTTATCAAACCAGCATTAAAGAGGAGCAGGAGGATGAGGAGATATGTGAAGCGTATCCCTATGAATCCCCAGAGAGCACAGACGAGCACGGCCCCAGCCCAGAGATGCACCACGATGAAGACAACGGCAGCCCGGAGAGGCCCAATCTTCATTTTGATCGCGTGCCTTCTCTCTGACTACGAGGTCCAAATTCTCCACTGCAAGGCAGCCTCACTCACAGCCTGTGTGACTTTGTATTCCAAAAGTTTCCAAAAACAACTGCTTCATCTACATAACCAAGCAGTGCAAGCACTCTTTTACTTGGGGAAATTTTATATCAGCATTTGTTATTTTTTTTTGTTCTTAATCTAGCTCTCAATTATCTCTGTAAAGTAGAGTGAGATCAGAAAAACACATCTGTTTATGATTTTTCTCATTTTATATATGTGTACACAAAAAGACCACGGTGAGCAGAGAAGCCAAAGGAAAGGGAACATTAATAGTTAGCACTTCACAATGAAAAATGTCCCACCTCTGTATAGCCACTTTATGCTACGTGGGGGGCCTCACTACCTGATTTTATTTTAGTAGTCATAATATATAAAACATTTTGTAGAGGTAAAAAAATGTTGCTTTAAAAAATGTAAATGTTCACTGCCAACATGATCTGATATATTTGTATCTAATGTATAATCAGTTGATCAAAAGAATACATAGCTTCTTTATACTTGGTCTTTTTCACCCCTTCCACGAACATTGCTACGTTTGCTCTAATTGAGCTTGTGAGAGTAGATAATATAGATTTACCATCATTGTAAACCAATGCATCTCTATGAATAATAAATCCCTCATGAAAAATGTGTACACTGTATTTGTCTTTGATATAGTTTTATGATTGCCTTGGTGGTAAGTGGTGTTTCACATAATGAAATTATGGCTGGGTGCAGTTATGACATGATAACAGCCTCACTGCTCTCAGTCAACGGTAATGACTTCCTAATGGAAGGTAATGGAAAAAAGCAAATGGTCTGACTGGCAAACCTTCCACTGTGGTATTGCGGTATGTCCATTCCATAGATGTTACAAATTCACCTGTGTGCTGTCAGCAGATGTGGTCTACAAACCATTGTGGTGTCGGAAGCACGGGCTGCGGCAAGATAATAAATTGCGGTAAGATCATTTTATGTAAATTGTTATTGTTATTAATCATTACTTGCTCTATCCAGGTGTTTGATAAGTGACTCAGCTTGACTTTCTATTGACATATTGCCATAATTGAATGGATCATCCATGCATTATGTATGACAGATTTGTACTTGTGGCTCCTGATTGGCGAGTATTGATTGATTTGGAGTGTTGCTCACAATGTGGGTGTGTGGATGATGATGGGAGGTGCTCAAGCTCACAATGGATTCACAGTTGCAGATGCTACCGATCACACTGTTGGATATTTAACAAGTACAGACAGGTAATCTTAAAAAGTAAACTATGTGGCAGAATGAATTAAGCCGTATTTGTTTTGTTCATTTTCAACTTCAGTGTACAGGTGCATTTCTTGCATGATTCATTAACTTAACATGGAAATGTGATGTTCCAAGAATAATTTATTACTGTCTTTCTTTAGTCAAGTTATTGAGGGTATTATAGTACCATTATTCAGGAAGTGCTTTGCATGTGTATCTCATGCTGTGTGTTCTCTTCACTTTGCTCTGCATAAGATGACAGCTCCTTTAAAGCTTCCTGTGAATGATCAAGATGGTATCGAGCTTGAGAAAATAGAGGACCATGTGTCTGATGGTATGGTTCTTGTTGTTTACTCCACGTCGGATCAGGCTAAATACTACTTGGATGATGTTATTGTTCGTCACAACTGGAATAGAACAAGTGTGATTGATAGATGTGGTGCATGACAAATGTTAGTGGGGGAGTATATTTTCACACAGTATATATTTTCCTCCTGCCTGATTCAATCCAGGAAACTAGATCCAAATAAAAGCTTGCAAATCAATAATCTCTCCTTGCTGAAGTTTTATTGAGCAAGCCTCCTCCATTATACATTCAAGTCTCACCTCCCTGACATACTGCATGTTAACGGTGCTCTGAATTATTAAAACTGCCTCATAGAGGATCTGAGTAACCTATCAGAGACTGGACTGGGTGCTGAACTGCACGGAATTTGGATTTCTTGTATCATTCTTTCAAAGGCAACATCCCCAGGCCAGTGATGGACAAACCACCTAGAAAGATGACGGGCAAGTTGGCAAGTGAGGTATGCAGACTGAGCACCATCTCAGAGCAAGAACCAAACACCAATCCCAGTTCCCATGTTCCCATGGTTGGCAGTGAAGTGGGTGGATCCAGCTTCTCCCTGTGTTCTGACAAGTTTAAGAACAGCAGCAGTCATTTTTCCTCTGATGATTCATACCAGCCTGGCAGTGGAGGTATTGTTTAACTCCTTAAGTACAACAGTTGATGAAATTGAGAAGCCCTGAAACTAGTGCTATTAACAAGATTATGAATGGTGTAGTTGATATCTGGTCAGAGATGCACTGGATGACACTTTAAAAGAGTGTAATTTCTTATTATGCCTTTTTTTCTAAAGCATTTCCATTCATTTTGCGTCTTTTTGATCTTATCTTCTTCTATTCTACCTCGTAACTGCCACCAGATGACTGTGCAACACTTCTTCTCGCCTGTCTGCATTGTCGTTTCCATGAGTTTATGGTCCTCCTACCGGATACGTGTGAGAGGGCTGTGAGTCGCTGTTTTCCCTCATACAAGTATATCACAGCGTCCAGTGATAGAGACCAGCGGGGAAAGGACTGCTGCAACTACCACCTGGAACTGGACTGTAACTGCTGTGGCTCCTGTCAGGACGCAGGAGAACTTATAGAGCTGGCCATGGAGATATCAGAGGTGTGCTATCGCTGATAAATTCCTCACCTCTGGCCTGTAAACACAATGAATTCCCTTCAAAAACTAAATCAAAAACATAAATCTTAAACACTTGGATGCTCAACAAAAATAATTACTGTCTCATCTTATTCACATATACTGTATGTAATAAATTGCCTGCATTGTTTTTATTATATTGCCCGCATGTGGAAATTCACATGATCTTTAACTTGTGTGCCTCAACATTATTCAAGCAGGTAACTACTGTAGACTAATGTACTAATGTAGAGTTGTTTGTTATAATAGAAGACACAAATAGCTCATTTTGGTTACAGCCACACTCGCACCACTGTGCAAAGTAAATCCAACACCCTGTCCTGTCAGAATGGAAGGGAGGACAGAAGTGCAGTATGTTAAGTCATTGCCATGTCCTCTTCACTGACATCCTGTATGTTTCCGGTGTCAGTCCATAAGTATAGAACAGAAATTGATTGATATTATGTTCATATTAATATGCATTAAATGGATTTTATTTGTAATGTGTAATGTCATGCCTCTTTAGAAATATTGTATCCCTTTTTCTCAAAATGTATTTTCATTTATAGCTAGAACTGCAAGCAGTTATGACGGGGTCCAAACCTCCCCGGCGCGAGTCCCCCCTGGCGCAAGTCGCCCCTGATGACTCGCGGAGCCCACGAAAGCAGAACCCAAAGCACGACTGCGGCGAGGCAAATGTCAGGAAATTTCACTAAGTGCGAGCTCCAAAGTTTGTAATGAATTGCAATAGCAAATTTCCCATTCATTGAGTAAAAGGCCAAAACGCTTCTACCTCAATTATAGTGCCCCCTGAAGGCCGATCATCACCAAATTTGGTATAGAGCCTCAGAGTGGCATGTCGAACAATAATACCAAGTTTTGCATACCTGTTCATTTGGCAAAGATATGCCAAATGAACAGGTGTCTTGTAGCTAGCTACAAAAATTTGTTTGGTTGTAAATTGAGTATAGTTTAACGAAGCAAAATTCTTTTGATAACTTTTGGTCAAGTCCCTCTGGAGATGCAGTCTGCCAAGTTTTGTGCAGATCGGATGCATGGTCTAGGAGGAGTACGAAAGAGTTGGTTTTGCACATTTTGCAATATTGCGAAAATATGTCTTTGCTAAAAACTGCCTATATAATCTGATCCAGCTTGATTGAAGGAACAGTGGATGGTGGATTTGTTTAAAATGCGATGTGTATTGTGGAAGTTATAGGCAAAAACACGTAAAACACGTTAGACGTAGCGTAGCGCCACCTAGTGGTAGCGCCACCTAGTGGTCCAAATGTGTAATTTTTGGTATGTGAGGTCCATGTCCCATTGTACATCTGCCATGTTGATAGCAATTACTACGGCAGAGAAACTGCAATTTCAAATGTTCCATTTATGCATTGAGTTATTGGCCAAAACCCATAAACATTTATTATAGTGCCCCTAATGGCCGATCTTCGCCAGATTTGGTACAGAGCATCGTAGTGGGATGTTGACGTTTTTTCCTGATAGCATTTAATTTGGCTGAGATATGCTAAAGTTTGTTTGGTAGCTAGCTACAAAAAATAGTTTGGTTGTAAATTGTGCATAGTTTAACGTTGCAAAATTCTTTTGATCATTTTCGTCAGGTCCCTCTGGAGATGCTATGTGCCAAGTTTCGTGCAGATCGGATGCATGGCCTAAGAGGAGTTTGAAAAAGTTGGTTTTACACGTTGCGCGATATTGCGAAAACATTTTTTAGTGGAAATGGGCATGGCAGATTCAGCTTGATTCAAGGAACACATGGATGTAAAGTTTTTTAATGTGCAATTTGTAATGTGGGAGTTATAGGCAAAAACACCTTTGACATCATTATAGTGCCACCTAGTGGTCCACGTGTCATTTTTTATATCTGGGGTTTCTGACCCATTGTTCATCTGCTCTGTTAATCTGAAGTTGCTCACATTAGTGTAAATGGTGTAACCAAATGGGGGTCTCATAGGCGGCCACGCCCCGTTTGATGAATCAGTACACCACTGTAGGCGTGGCCTCAAGAGTGGCCCTAGATGGTACCCTCCAAATTTCGTAAAAATCTATGAGCAGTTCATGAGATATAAACTTTTCATACTTGTAGCCCCCCTGTTGGCCAATTTTCTGAACAGTTCGGTTGGTTGGGGAGCCTCAGAGGGTCATAACAAACAACAATCTAAAGTTTCACATTGATAGCATTTAATTTGGCCGAGATATGGCAACGTTCGTGTTTTCGTTGCTACCTACACAAATTTGTTTGTGAGTAATTTGCGCAATTTTTTACCTATAGAAATTCTTTTGATAGCTTTTTGTCAGGTCGGTCTGGAGATGCTACGTACCAAGTTTCGTGCAGATCGGTTGCACAGTCTAGGAGTTCGAAAAAGTAGGTTTAGGATAAATTGCGATTTTTCCCCATAAAAGTTTAGGCGGAAATGGGCTGGCCTAGATCAGGAGATTCACCTGAATTCAGGGAATGCGGGGATATGAGTAGGCTATTTTTAATGTGTGACGTACGGTTTGGGAGTTATAAGGCCAAACGCGTTTTGTTCTGCTATAGCGCCACCTAGTGGTGGAAGTGGGTGACTTTTTGTATCCGAGGTTCTTTCAGGGTTCTGGGCCATTCCTGAAAACGGCACCGCCCCACCATGCATGGGTTAGGCTGTAGAAACGGTTTTAGAGGCGGAAAAATAAGAAAAATTATAATCCTTAGGAAAACAATAGGGTTCCACAGCTCCGCTGGATCTGTTCCCAGACCTCTACATATTCACGCTTATAGGTTGTTTGGTATGTTCACTATATATACTCTGTGGTTATATATGCATTAGTGTGCTCCATTGACTGAGGGAGGTGAAATACCTTTCTATTTTAGGCTGTAGTCACTCACAACATGCACAGCTGTGGTGGAAATAGTATTCAGGTATAAGGTGAATAAAAGTAGCCTACTCCAAGTAAAACTGCTGCATTCAAATTTGTACTTAAGAGTACTTCACAGATTTATCATTGCAAGCCTATAACATTGTCCGACTCATTATGTCAAAGTACAAGGTCAGTAAAATATAGGCTACAAGGGATCAAAAGTAAAAGTAGCATGGCAGAGAAGTTAAAGGTCTATCACTGATCAAGAAAGGGATTTTCCTGATAATCCTGCATGTGGTAGCCCTTGAACACCAAAAAGTGTGTATAAATTACCTTAACTGTAAGGTAACGGAAGTGTTTTGCATATTATTTTTTTTACTGTAAATAGTCTCGATTGTGGTGTTTTTCTTTGGGTTGTTATGTTTTCTCTGCTTGCCTGGCACGAGGACACCCTCCAAACGCACCTGAGGCGCATCTCCTAATTAGGAGAGAAACGTTGGATTGGCACGAGGACACTCTCCAAACACACGTGAAGCGCATTCCCTAATCAGGACAGAGACGTGAGATCGACAGCTACTGATAAAAAAAAAAAAAAAAAAAGTTTAATGTTGGGGCGACCTCAGTTCTTGACAACAAAGGCTAAATTCAGCTAGTTAGCATATTTCTGCAAATATATTTGCATTGCAAAGTTTGACAATTTCAGCTTATCAACAATGCAAATGGGTCTTGTTGCATCTACAGTATGATTACCAAACAGTGTGCAGAAGCGAGAATGCATGTTTTGACAAAACACTTTTTGCTAAAGCTCAACTGAGCTAACTCTTCTCAAGCTACACCTTTCTAAAGAAGATGATTTACAGAGTGGTAAGCCCCTAAGCTTCTGAGTGGATTTATAAATTCAGAGAAATGAATAAACATTATACTTTTCCATTTTAAGGTGTTGCCAGCGTTGCTTCATGGGGAGGTGGTGTATGTTGCCCACCAGAGGGGGCTGCTGACAGCAGATGATTGGGACCGCAGCATCCACTGCATGCTGAGACTGGAGCTGCCTGTGTGGCACCAGAACTGCACCCTGGCTGGCCCTGGTGCAGCCCTGAAGTAACGTTGGAAGAACTCTGCTGGCCCTCTGAGGATGCCTCTACCCACAGGACTGGGATATGCAGGTATAATAATGGACTATAAAACCTGTCAACAATGTTTTACCCTTTGAGCTTAGTAAAAACACAACTGACATTTTCTGTTCATTTTTTCACTAGTTATAAGCTGTATATAAACATTTAATGTAAGGTTCGTAACACATATAATGTAGTTGTTGTCAACAGATATAACTATTTTGTGGGCACCTATGTCAAATTTCTCAGGTTAAAAATAGATGGAAAACAGCTGGAATTTACACATAAAACATAAACATTCCAGGTGTCAAGAAGCAAATAAAGGTTCTAGATCATAAATCACTCCACATTCTCTACTGGTTTCACCTTATTTGTGCAGAGGCTTTAATAATTAAGTGCATTACATTCACTATTCATTTTCCAGAATAGAGCAACACTGATTGTTTTACAGTGCTGGGTATAGGGATTCATTACAGTTAGAAGTAAAGTTGGCAGACCTGGTTAAATTTCAAACAGCACAATTAATGTTTAAAGCAAAAATAATCAACTACCGATAGAAAAATGTTCACTCAAAGAGATAGGAGTTATAGTTTAAGGGGATTATTTAATTTCAAAACTGTAAAGGTGCGTACGACCAAAAAAGTTTAAGTATTTCTGTCTGTGGTGTACAATTATGGAACAGCTAGAATGAGGAACTCAAGCAATGTCAAAACATGAAACACTTCAAAAAGACATATTTTCCCACTTCTTTCTGGACATGTAAAAAAAAAAAAAAAAAAAAAGCATCTAGGGTTGTCGTTAATGTATCTGGATATGCTTTCTATTATGTGAAATGTTATTATTTTCTGTATGACCCTTTCTGTTTTCTTTTACAAGTTCAAAATTAATTTCAATCAATCAAAAACTATTAGTGGAGGCTGGGGTATAAACAGATAATGACTCATAGTCTCGTAAATCAGAGTTGTAATAATATAGAATATATCTTCATAGGAGAAGTTATAACTGTTAACAAATACATTAATTAATATAATATGTCTGCTTATGACTACATGATAATGTCTTCATAATTAAATGTTTGTTCACTGCTTATTAATGTTAAAAAGGGGGACTATAAAGTAAACCTTCACACAAATGTAAGCATAGGCAGATTTAGATTGCATCTGAAATCATTATAATTTTTAGATTTTGAGAAAGTAAAACACAAGATCTACAGACATTCAAATATAACTTTTAATATTTCTCACACGATAGTTTTCACATTGAGTACCAGCAAGTTTGACTTCACTAATCTGAAACAGGTGCATACAGGAACTATTGCTACATTCATCTCATATAAACTGTAAGAATCAGAACAGTGGCCACATCAGCAGAGACCTTGTCTGTATGAACCACGAGGATGAGAGTGGGCAGAAGAGATCTAAATTGAGCTAACATGGTTCTTCATTAGTGGTTTACCCATAATGTGCCATAATAATAAACAGCTGGAATATTCATTATGAAAAATCAGTCATAGTGATGACTTTAAATTAACTGCCACCACCTGTGAAGCTGATATTCATTCTAATCTGTCACATTTTAGGGTTTAGATTAATTATCTGTTCCATTAAAAACAAAAAAAGCTGATCTGGGTTCAGTCAACAGGCAATGTTACAGGCCTGTTTGTATTGCACTATTAAGGCTTAGTAGCTGGGATTGGTGTCACCATAAAGACCATTCTGCCCTGCAATCCACTAAGTTTTAATGTATATGACAAAACTAAGGTTCAACTTAGCCTGTTCCAGGCTTTTAACCACATCTCATTGTCTTAAAGACAGAAGTTCCATACTACTTCACTGCCACGTGACGACAGCTCAGCTATCTCCATCTGCCGATTAAGACTGTGAGATGCCGTTCCACGCTCCAGAAAAGCTATTATTAAGTCGATCGTCAGTTAATTTTTCCGTCAAACTGATTGCCATCATGTATTAGGTAATGCGTGTAACTACAGAAGAGATACACCTCTAATGGGTGCATTAGCTAAGCTGTTAAAAATTCAAAAATGTTGTTGATACCTTTTTTATATAAACATATTGTATATTTCATTTTGGCAACACATTTTGGCAGTCATCACTTTGAACTACATTCATACTAGTCTCAAAAGAAGGATGAATATTCAGTACAACTTTGGAAACATCGCTTTTAGGGAAGAATTTAACCTTAATTAAGATAAAAGCCTCTCCAATGTGTTCAATATTACATCAATAAATAAGACTGAGACTTAACATTTTCAAATAAATCATCATAAGAGTCTCTGTGAGTACTGGTTAACAGGAAGTACAGTTGAGGCTGATGGGAATGTCATTAGATTTGCAGGTATTTGGTCATAAATCAAGTATTTGACAAAGTTAAGGGATCACCATAGTCATTGGGTGACATGAATATCTTAACCAAATGTCATGGAAATCCATTCAATAGTTTAGTCAAGTTAAGGCATTTCACTAAAAGCCCAAAACGTCAACCTGCTGGTGGTGCTACTTGAAAAGTCAGGGGATCCCTAAAAATAATTAGGATTCATCCACTGGGCACCATGGATGTATGCACAACATGTCGGGGCAATCCATCTAGTAGTTAAAAGTGCCGTAGGTAGGATTGCGAAGATCCAGGACTTCACTGAACATCAACAACTTCTCAGTCCCTCCCCCCTTTCTGCTAAAGCCCAAAATGTTCTCCAAAGCCCCTCCCACCACAAGGGAGAATGAATGCGTGTGCATGAGCAGTGATTGACACACAGTTAGACACCCCCCCACTGGCCCTGATTGGTGCATCTGAACAGGGAGCTGTGGATTTTTGCAAATCACTCTACAGGCTGTAGGTGGTGCCAGAGGAGCTGGATTTTTTTTTTTTTAAATTATCTGCTTCATATAGTTCTACTGGAAGATTGGGTCAGTTTCAGCAAATATGACAGAAAGTTAGTTTTATAAGTCTTACCTACTGCACCTTTAAAGTACATTAATATATTTCAGTGTGGACAAAAGTGGGGAGCTGAGCTACGTTGCCATCTCTAAAGTCACACCGCTAGTGAAATAATTTTATACCTTATCAAAACTCAACTCATTACTATTAAATGTTGTTTTATCATTCTTATTTCTATAGCATTGCACTTTCCCCAGTGAGACTTTTCTAATTCAAAATGTTACTTTTCATGACAGTGTAGTTTCAGCCAACATTTTGAAATAAAGGGGGGTGAACATTTTGAAATTAAAGTTTCTTTGGGGAACAATTATTAAGTAAAAACAGACTTTTGAAAAAGGGCACTTTAAAAGTAAGGATTCTGTACAGAATTAAAAACAATAACTAAACACTGTTAATATAAAAATAATAATGATGAAATAACTTTTAATGACTTAATAATTTATTAAATTATTTCAGAATTCATTGGTTTACTTACACATTTAACTCTTTACTTTTATGATAATTTATTAATGCCTTATTTATTAAGTACTGAACACTTTGGGGTTCCATCATAACAAACCACGTCTTGAGTCCGAGAGCCTTATTGTTATCTTGTACTGACAGACGGCCCTTTCCTACTGCTTTCTAAAGTACTTTGGCACACTTAATCCTTGAAGCACCAAACACCAGTATAAGCATCAACAAAATTTTGCATCACTATCTACACCTCCTCTTACATCACCAGGGTAACATAAACGAATTTAAGGCACTTAAATCAATCAAAAAGATAAATACTTTGACACTGTTTCAGACTAATTCGTAAGGACATCACATTATCTAGCGACGATGCTGCTGTGCAGGCACAACTTCAACCATTGCATAGTTTAACAAAATGGAGGCTGTGGTGTAACAGGGCTCTCAAAGTATGGCAGGTAGTTATTAACAAAGGCATACTTATGCAATGTGCTACAACGGTTGAAACAAACTGCTGAAATAATATACAACAGTACACCATGAAGAATCTACAATTGCATACAATATTTTGTATGCATTTAAAAAGCCAAATACAATAGTTAGTTTATGCTTAGATTAAAAAAAAGGCGAACAAACCACGTTTCAAATTACAGAGGTCATTCCAGTGTTTTGACATGACATGCATTTCATACAAAATCCAAAAGCAGTCTCCTTATACTCCTTGGCAATATAAATGTTCACATAACGGAAAAAAAAAAAACACATCCTGAATGTGAAATGTCACCTAAGTGGTGTAAAAACAACAACAATAATTTAGGAAATGAATGGACATTTATAAAAACTCAGCACTTGCATCAACACATGTCCAAAGTATTACACTGTGTGTGCTAAAATAGTAGCAGTATTACCAGTTCTGTTAGTCTGATCACTGCAGACAAGAATACAATAACATGTAACTGGTTAATCTTGCATTAATCATCTATCAAAGATGTATAGAATTATGCAACAATCAGATCTTTCAAGTGAAATTCTTGATTCGTGTGCTTGTGTGGGGGCTACAACAGGCCTTTTTTGATTTGAGCTACGATTTTATTAGTTTTAAGACTGCATTATGAAAAATACAATTGGTTTTGGCAGTGAGGAATGTATATTATGGTACACACTGCTGAGCAGTCAGAACTGGATGGTTACAGGATGCAACAGCGTGGTGAAACTTGACTTTTCTCTTTATTTCTGGATTGTTGTGCTGTTTCTTGCTCATTATGACACTGAGTAAAAGACTACAATTAGCCATTATCAATGGTGATTTTTTTTCTTTTTAATTACCTTGGAGACATTTTAGCTTCCTATATTTGATGTGCTTTTTATTATTAAGTCAGTTATTTAAAAAAAGGCTCTTTTAAATGCCTTGTTAAAAATGTTTTTTTGTTTGTTTTTTTTTTTTAAAAAAAAGGGAAATGCGTACATAAAGTCCTGTTTACATAGATACATAAATAAGATCAAATCTACAAATGATTATTTGTCGAGGAAGAAATTTCAACTGGAAGCCTGACAAACAGCCAAAAAATGTGCATAGCAATACAACATTGATGTATACACATCTTAATAAGGCATTGGCACATTCAAGTTCAATCTAAGACACAAGTGTAAAGCACTATAGTAATAAATAGATTTTATTTCTTCTATTATTGCTAGTGATTTAAAAAGCAGTGTTCATCTCAACACAAAAATCTACATTTCTGACCATGATTCAAAACTTCCCTAGATTCTTTGGAATCAATAGAAATAAACACAATCTAGCCTCTATTCAAAGATAAATGCATTTTTTTTAAATAAAAAAAAACTTCTATGTTTGCAACTCATTGTCAAAGTATTGATTAAAGCAAACCTACTTTATAATCAGTCCTTGAAATCAAGGTTGAGGGTTTAAAAAGACCAAAGATATCGCATAAAAACTAGCAAAAACATAAATGGAAACTAATTCAATACATGTAAACACGGGCGGGGAAGAAAAAAAACGACAACAAACAAATGACACAAACAGAAAAAAAGGCCTCTCCAGCAGCTGGGAGTGTGTTAGCTACTGACTGGAACACTTGCAGCAGGATGGAGATGGTTAGGGATGCAGACAAGGTGTCTTCCAGTAGGGGGTGCTAACAGGCCTGCTCATTCTCATCCATGCTTACACTGCTCTTACGACTGCTGTCCTTTGAGGTGTCTGGGGAGACGGACGAGAGCAAAGGGTCCCCCCCTCTCACCGGTGATAAGGTGTCTTCCATGAGGATGTCGTTGAGTTTGGAGCCTGGCTTCCCGTGAATGCTGTAGTGACCCTCTGGGAAGTTGGAGTGGCCTTCGTTTAGCTCCAAGGTGCCGAGCGGTTCTGGAGTGCAGGACGTGTGGTGTTGGTGATGGGGGTGGAGCGTGTACAGGTCCTGGCGACAGTCCTCCAGAGACGTCTCCTGCTTAATGGACCGGGCCGCAAGTTCAGCAGAGCAGAGTGCTGAAGACGTGATGACCAGACCGTGAGCCCGCGCCTGCATCTCTAGCTCCTGCAAACCCCAGAGAGACACACACAGATTAGTCAGTGAAGAGTTTCACTCTCTGCCACAACATCTATCACAATCACAGTCTTCAATTCTTGTGTCAGGGTGACTCGAGTCTCGGATCACTGTGCCGTTTCACTTGCTCTATGCTTGGTCAGGAATAAAGTACAATATGCCAGTGGTGGAATATAACTGAATACATTCATTCAAGTACCTCACTTAATTACAAGTTTGAGGTGCTTAACTTGAGTATTTCCATTTTATGCTACTTTATACTTCTACTCTACTATATTTTGGAAGCCAATATTGTACTTTTTACTCCACTACATTTGTCTGACAGATTTAGTTATTTTGCAGATTTAGATAAAAAAAATAGAAATATAAAACAATACAAAATATAAATCAACTAATAAATTATGATGTATTATAGATTATGCTACCCAGCAGTAAATAAAATAGTTGAAATGAGTTTCACCTTTACCAGCTGACACATTAATGCATCAGTACATGAAAGTATATTCCAGATAGATATATATTCTGAAATAAGCCATTCTGCATAATGAGTTACTTTTGGTACTATAAGTATATTGGTAAGTATATTTTAATTCTAATAATTATGGACATTTACTTAAGCAATATTTTCAATGTGGGACTTTTACTTGTGTATTTTTACAGTGTGGTATTACTTAGGTAAACAATCTGAGTAATTCTTCCACTAAGGCACTATACTAATCCAAATTGGTTAGCGGAGGAGTTAAGTGCTGGTGACTTTTTTTGTTTTAAAATCTCACCTGACTGTGACTGTTTACCTTCACTTTTCCCACTTGAAGACAAGCTTTTGTTTTCGCCCCTGATAATGCTGCTCTAAATAATTGCCGCGACACAAACGCACAATGTGATCAATCAATCAATGTCCCCTGAGCCAAATCCCAAAGATCTTGACGCCTGTTGTCTTGTGATCAATTAGTTACAAGATGATGGGTCTAAAACAAACCCCCTCCCTCCTCTTTGTGACCTTTGCTGTGCAATTTTTTCCTGTGCTCGTTTTCCCTGAAGCTCGACCTATTTTATAAAAGTGTAATCATTTCTTCCAACGTTAGCGGAAGCCCTGTTCATTACTGACCATCCTGTCTCTTTTACTCCAGAAACACGACACAAACTGTAGTTTTCCTTTTCATTTTTATTATCAGTGTATGATAAATTACCAATTCAAATAGCATGGTTATGAAGCAATTCAACAACACTGTGACTCTACCTTCTAATCACTACACGTCATGAAACTTAGTTTACCTGTATCCTCAACATCAGGTGACGATTGGCATGCTCAAGCTTCTTCTGGCGAGTCTCCAGGTCCTTGGCCCTCTGCTGTTCCCGCTGTAGTTTCCTGATGTAGTCCACTGATGCCTTCAGGATGGTGCCTTTGTTCCAGCGCATGTCCCTGAAAATCAAAGTAGGTGTCATTATTTGTACAGCCTAGAGTCATATAGTTTTGATGTCAGACAAGCAGCAACAAGCCATCTCTACTCACGAAAAAAAAAGAGTATAGGTTTTTATCAGACTATAATAGACTACCATTTAGCTCTGTTCTGTTAGAAAAACAAGAGACGGAAGAGAATAATGAGGAGGAGGGGGCCACAGGGGTGACCAGCAGTTAAGTCTTGAGTTCTCTGCAAAACTGAATGCTGCATTGTAAATGTAGCCAGGGGAGGTCACTGAGATCACAAGCAGTCCTAAGGATGACCCCGAGCTGCCTGATGAAATGGTTTCAGTGGAAGTTTTGTAGGAGTAAAACCCCATCTTTACTAGAACTAAACGGGACAAATCTGAAGCCTCAAATGCAGATACAGATGTTTTTGTTCATGATTGTATTGATGTATTCAAATTTAAAGTAAGGAATGAATACAAGTACTTAAGATTTCTAATGCTAACAAGCACATGTACTATTCATAATGCGTTTTCTATAATAAGAGCTATGTTAAGCCTGATCTGTTTGTGAAAGGGGCTGCTGGGATCTTTCCAGAGCCCCAGGCAAGGTCAAAGGGCAAAGAAAAAGAAGTGTGAGCTTTAAGTGGTGCTTTTAACCGTCAAGTGTCAACCCCATAATCTGACCAATCAAATGATTTATTTTGTGTGTAATTTAATAGTGTGTATCAGAGTTTATTCCTTTTAATTATTTTGTCATTGATTCAACATCTCTTTAAATGATGTAAAGCCAACAGATCTATGTAGCCAAATAGTTCCAGTGATTAAAGTAAAATAATATACTCACATGCAATAAGTAGGAGATGGGGGATAACATCTAATATGAGGATTTAACAGTGAATTAACCCTTATGTTGTCTTCCTGCTTCTGGGTCAAAATTTTAACTTTTTTTTTTTTCAACGTTTTGGTCGTCTTTTTCAAAACTTTTGTTTCTTTCCCCCCTGATGTTTTTGTCAGTTCTTTTCTGTGCCTTTTGACGTTTTTGTGTTGTTTTTTTTTCCCCCACGTTTTTGAAGCTTTAGCGGGCGTTTTTGTCACTTATATTCACTTTATAGTCACTATATATATTTTTTGGAATGCTATAAAATTGAATAAAACATCCAAATTTAAAGAAAGTAGTGGGCTCATTTATTTTACTTGTGAAGAGCGTTGTGTGGAACAATCTGCATTATCTTTCAGAAAATTTGGTTGAAAGAAAACTACTTTATACTAAATACACACATTTTTTAATGGGTCAAATTTGACCCAATACACAAGGGTTAAATAAATCAAATGTGTAACTTCCAGTGTTAATGTTTTAGTTACAAAATCCCCTCTTTGTGTTTCCACAGTGTTTTCTTAATTAGCTGTGATGGAGGGATAGCAACACAAAGAGGGAATTTTGTACTAAGAGGACTGCAACTTTGGAAGATACTTATTGACAATACTGATAGACTTGATTTGTCTTCAGCTAAACTTTAGAATACATTAGAATACATTTTTGCACAGAACAGGGTCCGTGTATAACATTAAAATCCCATTCAGAAGGGATCTCTTTGCGGAGGAATGATTCCAGCGACTAGTAGTGCATAAAATCGGTAACTTACGGGTCATTGGATTTAGGAATCAAAGTGCCCAATTCCTTAATTCGATCATTGATGTTAAACCGTCGTCTTCTCTCAACTACAGAATAAAAAGGGAAGAGAAAGAAATCCATGATTAGCTGATGAAACACCATCTGAAAATGTATTTTTATAAAAAAAATGTATAGAGTAACAAAGAAGATGACACTATGCCAACCATAACCACATCTAAGTGTCTTCAAACATTTACAGAGTTACACACCTATATATATATTTGAGAGCAATAAATGTGCAATTAAAACTCACTCAAATTATGGTTATCCTTCTTCTGCCTTTCCTTTGCCATCGCTCTTACCTCTGCTTTTGAAAAAACAAAGTTTTGATTAATGAATATAATCAACAGTGCTGTGCAGGTATCAAAAATGTGCTTGAAGCTAATTAACCATACGTACCCACAGGGAACCCTTCAGGCCTTTGATAGTTGTCAAATTTGCCGCAGGAACCAGACTTATCCATCATATGCATGATGGTCGGGGATTGTGAAACTGTGATAAATAATGTTTTCAATATCCAAATGTGCAGAATGGATACATTGAAAAACATGTCAGTCATGCACAGTCAACATCCCCGCACAGAGGAGGATTACAGGACTATTTATAAAACGCTACATTATGGGCTACACAAGAGAGTAGAGCTCCATTTGTATTGTTAGAGCCTTGATGTTTTCCATGCAATATAGAAGCTGAATGGATATTACAGTTTATTTTCACAGCTCACTAATCTGTAAACATTTGATATACTGTATTTTGATGACAAAAGCCATGCGTTTGAGTCTCTTGCTGTGACAGACTGTGCTGCTTACCAGAGTATTCCCTTTTGATGTTGGCAGGGCAGGAGTTGCTGATGGGTAGACCTTGCTGGGACATACTCTGATTACCATACATGTCCATGAGGTTAGCATTCAAGGGGATCTGAGGGGACACAGCAAGGACATTAAGCAAGGATCACCCCCCCGGCCCTGTATGAGCATGATACGTAGGATGTAGAGGACGGATACCCGAACAGAGCTCGTCGGGACCCGACGGTACCCGACAGCCTGGGCCTCGTTTGCACAGATATTTAAAAATGATGTTTGGGTCGAGCTCGGTCACATCAGCGCAATAAGGCATTGAACATTTTAAATTTAAAAAAGCTTATTATGTAGGTGCATGTCTGTGTTAACGTGCGCTTGTTGCCCCGTGTGAGCTGATGCGCTCATCTGTTGACATTTCCAAATGCCTTCCTACAGTTGCTTAATAAAAGCCTGCTTTCCACAAAAACAAACGTACATGTGTCATTAGTATGAGGAAAAAAATGAGATTTTAACTGTGCCGGGCTCAGGTCGGACTTGGACATAAATATCTTAAAGCCTGTCGGGCTCGGGCCGGGCTCGGACAGAAAAATGTGGCCCGATCTGCACTCTAGTAGGGTGGTGACGTGATACATGGCTTTTATGCAGTGAGAAAGGTTAGACAAAATGTTATAATACGCAAGTTAAAGTACTTTCATGCTAAGAGATTTATAAGAAGTTCGATACCACTGTCATGTAAGGCTATAGCCAGTACTGTAGCTGCTTAGCTTAGCTTAGCAACAAGACAGGAAACAAGGGGAAACGGCTAGAAAAAAAAATAGTGTGACTAAGTGATTTCCTCGAGTCTCCACTGGTTGCCTGGCAACCTCACAGTGACAAGAAGACTCAAGGACGTATCTCCAGAATGTGTGACTATTTCTGTATATTTGGGCAGCACAGCTAGCTTTAACATTCAAATAACTGTAACTACTTAGCTTAATTGGGAAAAGCACAAGATTTAGATGTTTTTATCATAGAATTCATTTGGATGTTTTAACCCCAAAACAGTAAATAAGACTCAGTCATGTGTTGAAAGAGTGAAGTGCCTGGTCTGTATGCAGGACACACACACACACACACACACACACACACACACACACACACACACACACACACACACACACACACACACACACACACACACACACACACACACACACACACACACCGTGTTAGCCATCTGAAGTCCTGGGTCCATCAGGCTGAGGATATCGTCACTGTAACTGGACTCCAGACTAATAATGTCATCAATGACATCATCCATCTAAAACAAGATGACATAAAGGACATACACATTAGTATGCTTCTAATGAGTAAAAGATCACAAAAAGGCATATTCCATGAGTTATTGTGAGAAACCCAACAAGTCTCAAGCAGTCACCTCTTTCTCGCAGTTAGTGTTGAGGGTCAGTAAGGCCATAGGGCTGTTGGGAGCGCTGTTGCCCGGCCCTGGCGGCATACCCCCGTGGTCAGAGGACTGGTTGTGGCAGGGAAAGCTCAACACCTGAGAGCCAAGCTTTCCCAGGTACTGCTTCACCTGCTGCTGCTGGGAGCGCTGGATGTGGTACTTGGTTGGGTTCTCGAGATGAGTCTGGACCTATTGGTGGGAGGAGAGAAAGGGAAAAGGGCAAGTGAGCAGAGTAGGAAAGTGGGAAAATGAAAAGACAAAAACATAAAAGATATGTATTAGTGGCTATATATTGGATGTGCTGATGGTTATAGGTGCCACACGGGAAATGTTGCTTGTTTAGAAATAAATCATATGTTCAAATAATCCCCCTTTAAACTGCAACCATATTAGTCTTGTAGTCACAATTCACATTTGGCAATCTAATAAAGGACTACTTTATTAGATCAAAAAGACTATCAAAATATTTTAAGATATATAAAGATTAAAGAGACGCTAAATATACCTCAAAGCCTGTCCCTAGTATTGCACAGTACTGACTAGAGTATTAAAATAAACTTGGCATGGAGTTCAAATCCTATGATGCGTTATGCATTATGCATTTTTCTTTTGAGACACTGTCAATTATTGTAATCTCAAAGAGTCTCCGTAAAACTATTTCTACATATTTTTCTTTAACTACTGCTGTACATCCTGCTTTTCTACATTTATAGTCCACATATTTAAAGTATCAGAAATTACACGCACACCCATCTCTGCACTCCCCGGTTATGGATACATTTGATATCTGTGGAGCATAAATCCCCATGCCACATTAATGATCCAGAAAAGCTACTGCATACACATAAACATACTTCAGAGACACTGTTCGTCAGGCTGCAACACATATTAAATGAAGCAGTGCTGCTGCATTCCAGCTCACATTTGGAGCTATATTTAAACATTCTATTGGCTATTGCCTGAATTGTT
This sequence comes from Sander lucioperca, assembly GCF_008315115.2. Taxonomy (NCBI): domain Eukaryota; kingdom Metazoa; phylum Chordata; class Actinopteri; order Perciformes; family Percidae; genus Sander; species Sander lucioperca. Next base: position 30,273,009 of record NC_050184.1, read on the forward strand.
TCTGACTCATTTTGTTATTTATGAAATAACGACACAATACATAGTTCATCACTAAATGTGGAAACGTACATAATACATGTATAAACATACATCAGCACTGTAGTTGCTGTAGTTAACGACACAACTGTTGGCTTTAAGAGAGAGAATTTAGTCTCATACTGTCATTATTTTCCATGCATTTTCCATTTTACAACACCTCTTCTCCAAAAAATGATAACTTTAATTTTAAACATACCTCATAAGGTTGGTATCCAAGCAGCTCAAGCATAATTTACAGTAAACTGATACGTCCAATTTAAAAACTTAACTTCTGTGTCTAAACTCAGAAGTGCTGTAGCTGCTTCCCCTTGCTTTCACCAGAAGACTAAGCCTGCTAAGGACACACACATCCAGCTCATCTTTTAAAAGACAAGAACACAAGTAATTAGTTATGCATATCAGGGTAGTACAATGAGCTTTTTCAAATTTGTGTTGTTTTATGTAAAATCGGAAATTTTTATCACTTGATGTCAGGATGTGCTGCTAACAGTTAGTGCCTTTGTTTTGCAAGACCACCTCTTTTACTGAAACTAGCCTGGGGCTTTTGCTTTGCCGCATCCACTTCGTTAACCCTGTGGATGCTAGGCTTGATGTCCCAGTTCAACACAGAATAAAGTCTGTTACATCCTTGTATTTATTATTTATTTATTTATTTATCAGTATGCCTGCGGCTTGCCGCTCCTTGTGTCTCTAAATGGCATTCTTAATTGGCAACAACAGGCATTAACAAGAAATGTCCTCGCTACTTTGTTTTATAAATGTATGTATTTCTTATACCTAAGATCAGGGGATTTGGGTTTATTAACAGAGCTCAGGAAGTCATAGGCTCCAAACAAACTCTAAGCTACCTTTGACATTTCCTTTGCTTCTGCGGAAAAAAAATCCTGTAGTCTGCAAACTGCACTCGACTGTTGAGATGATATGATATGATATGAACACATGGAGCCTGAGAAAAAGACTTTGTATTGCTGAGCATGGAATTGTGGGTCTCTAAAAATTGTAGTGTGTGGTCTAGACCTACTCTCTGTAAAGTGTCCAAGTGTACAACTTCTGTTATGATTTGACACTATAAATAAAATTTAATTGAAATTTAACTGAATATCCATGGTAACTGGCAGCTAATAAAACATAGCAATGATTAAGATAACATTGCCCACATGTGCACATTTATATTCATGCATCTGTGTATTCTTTAGAGCAGAGATATAGTGCAAGGGGCCTGCCAAATTATGTTCAAAAATATATATTTTTAAGATTATTTTTCAAAAATTAAGATGTGTGAAATATACATTAAAAGCAAAGTTAAATTGGCCTATTTGTTTTACACATTGAAGATAAGCTTACTAAGGTAGCCACTATGGTAGCCATACAGTTAAGCTTAGGGATTCATTGTGCCTCCCACATGTATGTTTAACATTAAAACATTATGTATAAATAATGTACAAGAATACCCATTCATTTTCATTCATCCAGCCCAGTTTAATATGCAACTCAGTTGTATAGTATGTAGCAGGGGGTCCCTACTTGGTTTCAGATCCCTGCTTTAGAGATTGATCAAGTGTATCACTTGCCACACTTGCAATCTCTTTAGCTGCAATCTCTTAGATTGTACTTATCAGTGTCCAAAATTCAGTTTTTGACTCACCGGCCAAGTTGGCGGGTGGATGAAAAAAATCCAACAGCCAAGCATATTTTTTACCGGACAAAATATAAAAGAAAAAATTGTAGTATACACCACACAACTTTCTGGTTGGAGTTGCATGTCCTGCTGCAGTCAGCAGAGGAACAGAAGAAAGTAGCTGCAGCTTCACCAAAATGTAGACTGAACTGACTATTTTGATACAAACATTTACCCGCCACATGGCGGATAGCCCTCTGAGATTTACTCTCCAAATGAAAAATGTACCTGTATTTTGCACTTGGCGAGTGTTACTTTCGGAACCTGCTTCTAAAGTGTATATATAAATATTAAAACCTGCCAGTTTACATCAGGTTAAGTGACTTGACTGTTTTGCTGTAACTAAAGCATTACATTTTTTCCATTTCTCACCATAACAGCGACTCTTTCTCCATGCTCAGAGACAGCATCATTGTTCTGCAGGAGGATACTCATGTGAGAGGTATATTAACATTTATCACCAGGTATGATGTCATTACAGGGTTGTAAAGGTGACACCACTGAGAGGGACAAACATATAGCTCAATTACTCATTGAAAATAACCATGCCAGGCTTTGGGCTAAAGTGCAAAACAATGAGACTCTTTAATCTTGCTCACTACAATCCTTTAGTCTTTACTTTGTTCTCATTGTGGTATTTAACTCAACTGTAGTACTGGTAAGTATCTTGAGGATAATTTCCACTGTTGTCAGAGCATCAACAATAAATCAACTACTCTGCAAATCCACAGTCACCACCAGCACACAGGCATTACTTGCTCTATACATTACGGACCACAGTGGCGTTGATCCTGAAAATAGACTGATGACGCATGTTATGGGCCGCAGAATATTTAGAAACCTAATCCACATTGATAATACTTGAGCCATAAATGAGCAGTCCAATTTTTTGCACTCACGTGTAAATGATGGCTTAAGAAACCCTGAAGGCTAGTTAACTATACTATATTTATATATTATGACTTAGGAGTCTAATAAATCTCTTTATATAAGAATACATTTTTCTTATCTCTTTCTTCGCAATTTAGATTTCTCTCATATGTCTGTTTTAGGTCTGTTGATTTTTTTCGATTAATCCGTCAATTATCTTTTTGATTAATCATTTGGTCCATAAAATGTCAGAAAATAGTAAAAGTTGACATATCAAAAGTGCTTGTTTGGTCCGACCCACAGTCCAAACCCCATAGATATTAAGTTTGATAGCAAAGAAAATGAAGAGAAGCAGCACATATTCACAATTGAGAAGCTGGAAGCAGTGAATCTTTGGCATTTTGATTTTGATTTAAAAAGTGACTTGAATGATTAAGTGATAATTTTAAATAGTTGCTTTATTCATGTTCTCTCAGTCTAGTAATTGAATTTAGCTCTAAGTTACTTAACAGCAAAGAGCAATGTAGAAAACATTCAATTAGTCATATAGCTAAACAATAACTCCATAATATATCTGGAAAGTCTTACATTTCAGTTATATGAACGTCAATCTTTGACAATTAGATATTCAACATTTAACAATTCAAATATTTTGTTTACAGTCCAAGGGATTTGAATTGTGTGTTAATAATGTTAAAACTGAAACGTTTTGAGTGTTATTTAATTATTGAAACAAAAGCACAGCCATTAACACACAATGCTATTTTTCCTTCAGTCAAAGTGGCATGTTTTAATTTGCAGCCAGTCAGCTGCTGTCGTAATATTTAAAATTCACATTTAGTTTACGTACATAAGAAAATAGTTCTCCTCAGTTGGTTCCCGCCATCGTTCCAACACCTGAGGCGTTCTCAATGACCTCGAGGATTACTGCGTGTGCTGTCCTACTCTGTGGGAACAATCACTGTTTTATAGCAGCTGCTTTTGAGAAAAAGAGGGACCGGAGCTGCTTTAGCAACTGTAACGTTGGTATCTTAGCCTGAAAACATTCAGAAAAGTACAATTAGTCGTATTGTGTAGTATATACACATTTCTAAAGTGTGGGTTTAGCTGTTCTGTCGTTTCTGGCGGTTTTATTTGTTTTTGACATTGACTACTTAGAGGCTCACCTCATGTCCTGCCTCATAATAATCTGGTGAGGTAATTGATGAATTAATAATAATAATAATAACACGTGAAATTCACAGATTGCCAACACATATTCTCATACGTTCTCAGTTATAACTCCTTGGTTCTTGTTTTTTGGCAGTTCTGTCAAATACTGCAGCAGCCAGCTAGCTCCCAGTCTCTGATAATATGAGCTATACATATACCTTCAGCCACAGGATCAATGCGTTGACAGCATGAAGACCTGGACTGCAATAGGCTAATATAATATAATAAAATGTTACTCCTAAAGAATTTTAACTTCATTCATTTCTGTGCCCCATCCTGGCCTTTGTTTAGTTTTTTTTTTTGTTTACTTGTGACCACTTATATCTGGGTACAGGTTGTGGCCAAATATATGAAAAGTCTAAAAAGAAAGTGAATTTTGTGTAACAGAAATACCGTATGTTTGTTCTACTTTCTTATCCTCTTAATCATCTCATGACTTTTGACCCACTGACTCTGTCTGTGTCTGTTTGTGTCTTCTGTAAGTTCACACATCCACAGGACCGATAGCTGTTACTGTCTACAAACTGTAGAGAGGATTACTGTAAGAGCCCCATCTCTCTCTCTCTCTCTCTCTCTCTCTGAATAACCACAGAGGTCATTGAGGGTAACAAAGGGTAAAAGGTGCCCCAATCAAAAATCACAGAATGACTGGTTAAACCTAGTATTTCAGTCTGTAAAATCTTGACTCCTTCTCTTCATGAGTTTTCTCATGTTTAAAATAGTCAGTCAATCAATGGATTAGTCTACTGACAGAAAATTAATCTGCAGCTCTATTGATAATCAATTAATCATTTAAGTAAAGGCTTAAGAAAATCATGAAGGGGATTCTTCATAATGTTGTAGACTAGCAGACTGACTGATAATGATAATTGTGGGTTACAGCCTTAAATTGATTCATCGTTTAGGTTTTTTTTTATTGGGTATTTGCTGCTTTTCTTTGTCTCATGGCAGTTAACTGAATCTCTTTGGGTTTTGGACTGTTGGCCTTGGGTTGTTGCACATTGAATTGTTTGCTGTATTTTGACTCTATATAGACCAAATGATTAATCAGTTAGTTGAGAAAATAAGCAGATCAATCAATTATGAACATATAAATAATCATTTGTCGCAGCCCTAAAATCTGTATCTCATTGATACAAGTAATAGTAATAGATCTCTTACATTCACTGAACCAGCTGAAGCAGTTTCATCTTTACATCCAAATGAGCATTAGTGTTTTCTTAAACTTGTTTTTGTCCTGAGGGATTCCCTAAACACATTATTAGATGATCTCACTGCTCTTTTTGAGTTCATTGGAGCACCCCGGGGGGGAAACAGACCTCAGGGTGGAAACATTCTGTACTTGTCAATACATACTGTAGCTTTTGTTAGGATGAACTGCGCCGATCTGTTTTTAAAAGTGAAAAAGGAAACTTTTCATGGTCTGTTTACAAAATGGATACATCTTTCATATGTCTCTTTGTAGCTTTGCCTATTTAAGGCTAATGTATTTGCAATTACTACTTGTGTCTGGAGTTTGAACCTTCACAGTTGAAAGCACTTAATTGTAAGTCGCTTTGGATAAAAGCGTCAGCTAAATGACATGTAAAGTAATGTAAGCTACACAGACTGCTTGTGCAGGGTCACTTTAAATAAAGTCTGTACAAGGAGGCTAAACAAGGTGGTGTGTGCGTATAAAAGCGTTGGTTTAAGTCCTAGATACACAGTGATATTATACTAATCATTCTTTGTCAGCTTGTGTAAGAGCCAATGAGCAGAACAATGGATTAGAGTGATATATTGGCGCCAGCAGGACTTGAACTTTACTTTGCCCAACTTCACTTAATGTGCTCTTTCCAAAATACACAGTTTAGAAATGTGACATCAACTACTAATTCACAGCATCTGCAACCACAGCAAGCAAGACAGCTTGTTGTTTATCAGTTCGCTTTTGGCCTTCAACAGCCCTGAGGACATTGGAAACATAACCCTCAAAGAGTCCGAAACACTCACTTGCACAAAGCAGCCTGCTGTACTAAGAGGATGCAGGGTGAGAGCTGACAAACACTGATCTGTATTTTTTTTTTACTTGCATGCTTTGGGCATTCCATGATGGCCCTACCAGGATACATTAACAAGAATGCCCCCATTTGCTATGCAGGCTAGAAGAATAGGCCACTTTGTCTCACAGTTAAGCTGCTAACGTGCTCTGTGGAACTTGCAGACAGCAACTGTGATGCTAATGTGAGCAGCTACATCAGAGCAACCTGTGGTCTTCTCCACCTCTGATGTATTGTCATGCTATCATCCAAACATGTAGCAAATTACCAACGGAACACAATCCTTGTGTCCTTAAATGATAAATGTTGTGTTAAAATTAGCATAAAAGCTTAGAAAAAAGGTCTTAACTGTGTGGTTTGCTGTTTTACACACTTATTAAGAACAGCTGTAATAATTAGAAAGCTAATAATAAATCACTAAATCTATTAAGCGATATTGGCAAATGCATTAAATGATAATACTGCACACTTCATATTTTTACACAAAGTATAATGCCATTTGTGTTAGATGAAAGACTACAAAATGTACATTTCTAACAATTGTCCTGTTGCATTAACTCACACATAAACCGAAATGAGATATCTCTGTGGCATCTTTGTATTCTCCTGATACGTACTGGTCACGAGCTACACCAATTATAATCCAAAAGAAATGTACATTTTGTACAAAGTTGAAGAGTACTTTGTTCTTTTCATGGCACCATAAACCCTTTGAAAAAGAAATAATTTTTTTAACCCTTTTAGGAAGTTATCTTACATACATTTCAAAGCAGTGTTTTTTCTCTTAAATATGCCATGGAATGAAGGCAGCGGGGGCTAATTATGAGCATTCTTCACTGAATTAGCGTTCGGTGTGTGGTAAGGCTGTGCTCGCCTTTGTCTTGATCCCTAAACTGATCCCTTACTTATTCCCCAGAAGGTCAGAGGCCACTTGGTTAATTAAGGGTCCAATCAGTCTTTAGATAAACTCATCTAAGCTTAATGTTTGCACTTTTTGAGGTCCAGCAGCTCTGCCTGGTACCCCTGAGCTTTGTGTGGACTCTGCTAATCTACCCACAGACACGGGAGAGTAGGTTAACCCAGCTCAACAGCGCCAAGCTGCAATGGCCTTTTCATTTGAGGACTTCAGTCAATGAAGAATGTCGGTAAGCTCTCGCCAAAGCAGGGAAATTACTCTAACTTGATGTATTGTACACAGGGTGAGGGATCGGGGGTGGGGGTGCCCTAAATCTCTCAAAGAACTGCAGATTATGGAGAGTAAGTAAGTAATAAGTAACTAATGTTTATGCTGTATGAGGAGGGCAATGTTTTCAATGGAGATACTGTATTTGTCCTTTGCTGCTGGCCCATGATGCCACACACATCCAGGGTGATGAAAGCGTGGCTGAGCAAGTAACCATGAAATCTCTGATGGTGTTGTGTGTATGGATTTAGATCAACAAAGATTACTCAATAGCCCGTAGTATATCAGTACTTTACTGACTGCAGTACTACACCTAGTGTGAGGTTATATGATTAAAACTTTGATGTATCTTCTAATTAAGTCTCCTCTTTTCTATCGAGGGGTCTAAACAACCGCTTAAGATCTACAACAACACACAGTCTGTATAGCAGCTATTTTATCTTTCTAAATGCAGTATTTCATAACACCAACAGCAAAGATAATGTACTTCCCATGGAAGCCATTATTAAGTGACTAGAACCTATTTGATGTTGTATAAAAGTCAGATTATTTGGCACCAAAGTATTTTAAATATGTTGATATGATCTTCAATCATCAAACATGATTACATATTAGTGCAGAGATTCCGTAAAGTGTCACTCTTATTTTGTTTTACTAGTATTAATGATTGCACAGCATTTAAAAACCAATGTACTGAAATAAAGATGGAAATTGACGAAACCAAAAGCTGAATTTGTGTCTTTCTTAGAGAAATGGAAAATCTAAAACACATGGAAAGGTAAATACATGCACACAAGAATATATGGTATACAGTATTTGTCCTCATGCCAAAATCTGCAAACATTTCCATCACCTTTGTAATGATGTAAAAACCAAATACTCCAAAAAAGTACAAACACAAAACTAAAATTCAAGCGACTCACTTGTGTTTCGTCATGATCAACTTAAAAATATCCCTAAAATCTTGTTTTGCGCAAATCTTTCCAAATCACAGTCACACACCAAGTTCTTTATGCAGGTAATCACTGAATTAAAGGAAAATGTAATAGAAAATAAGAATAGATAACACACAAATTCTGATACACATGTTCACTGCCACACAACACAGCCCAACACAAATTCTATCGATATTTCATAAAGATGAATAATTCTATGGAAACACATGCAGAGCACAAACAGCAAAACTTACCAAACTGCTTGTTAAAATGATCCCTCAAAACAAAACGGTCTCTACTCGTACAGAAAATCTTAACAGTCTCCTGTCCCTCGGACTGCCAGGGAATCAAAGCTATGAAAAGATGTGAATCTAGCTGAGCAAATAGGATTAAAGATGGCTAAATCCAAATGGCTGGAAGCACAGCATGCATTAAAGAGGAATTCTCTCAGGAAAGATAATCCCCATATACGCATTTTAACACACTTCACTCCTGTGCTTTTTTTTTTTTTTTTCTTTTACACACAGTCATAGTAAAACCCCAATTGCCTGACTGTCCACACACACAGTCAATAAAATCTATAAATACAGCGCTGCCTGGACCATTCAGACTGCAACCATGACACATGCAACTTCTAATTCCAGAGGTGGAAACTTTATATATACATATACTGTAATAACTTTGACATCCTGCTAAGCATACATGGTGCTTCCATATATCCCTCTTCTTCTCCCACCATCACAGACTAGAAGCACAGTTGTGTACCTTGAGCACCTCCATTGGCACCTGGGCAGCAGGCGGTAATGTGGTGGGGACGCTGACATTGATAGCGGGGGTCTGGGCCACCGTGGTTTGTGGGTACTGGGAGGCCTGTTGTCTCTGCTGCTCCCGCCTCTCCTGCTCCTGAAGCTGCTCCCGCATCAGCTGCTGCCGCAGCAGGATGCGTGATGTCATGGCCGAGGAGCTCAGTGGGGGCTTGGAGGAGCCGTGCTGCTCCACCGGGCCGCTGCAGACGGGAGAGAGATGCCAGATGAATGAGCACAGACAGATGTGAAGACATTGCGAGGGGGAAAGCAAAGACGGGATTGGAAAGGTGAGGTGAAGAGAGTCGAAGAAGACAGAGAGTGATAACAGAGAGAGGGTAGGGAGAGGCCAGACGAGGAAGGAGAGGTCAAGCAAAAGAGACGAGAGAGATTTAGAGATTAGAAAAGGTAGAAGAAGATGAAGGGAAAGCAGATGGAAGAAAAGGTTAATATAAGGATGACTGAAGGGGCAGAGATCAAAAGGAACATCTCAACTGTAGAGCTGCAACAATTAGTCAATTCATTGATTTGACAAGCTAATTAATCAGCAGTTGTTTCGATAATCTGTCTGTCAAACAATTGCACTGTTCCACCTTCTCAATTGTAGGATTTGTAGCCTTTCTTTGCCAATTATGAATGACATGAAATGTCTTTGGGTTTTGGACTGTTGGCTGGACAAAAAAAAGCAATTTGACAATGCGCTGGGTATTGGAAATTGAGATTTCTATGCTTTACTATCTTTTGACATTTCAGAAAGTAAAATAATTGTTAGTTGCAGCCCTGTTTTACTGCAATATATGTTTTAATTCCTTAGATAATAATACATAGATAGCATAAATACTACAAATTAAACCATTTCAGTGTCAAAGCGTCAATTAAAAAGCAATTTCAAACAGCTGAACTATCTGATCTGAGGATTTTGCAAAAAGCACCCAAGCTGCTCTCACAAAGCTTTTTAACTTTTAACAGAAAAGAGGAACAGGTTTCAAAAAAGGTTGCTTCAGTTTTCCCACTCTTAAATTTAGACGGCTACTCCCCAGACAGAGCCCTGCAGTCCTAAAATAGAGAGACTCTGCTGAAGCAGAAGTTGTCGGGATGAAGCCTTCATCGAGTGAGTGATCCTTTTGACAAAACTCAGTAAAACGTCTGGCCAATCCAGCTGTGCAGTAATCGCACTAATTAGCCAGTGGAGTCAAACCCAGCTTTGGTCTACAGCGTATTCAGTGGGCGTTGAGCCCTCAACATACCATAATTCTCCTCCAAGTACTGGATATAATCTCATTGTCTGATACCACACCCACTGAACCCTGCACAAGAACAAAAACATGCTAACAGTATAACATAAAACATTATCCACAGTCACTTAAAAGATTACACCCACTTTAACATAAACTCTCATTATTTCTGAAGACAATGCGGATGCAGATAAACTGATTATTGATCCTGGATAAATCAATCAACAAGTAGATTTAATGACTGAATTACAGTCGCTGAAAGTACTGCAGCAGTTTGGGTTCCTCAAACTTTGTAAAACTTTGTAAAACTTCACCCAGTACATAGAATTAGGTTTAGTGTTCATGCATAATTCCGTTGTCTGTGGGACTTTGGGCAATTGTGTTTCCTTTCACCCCCTACATTTCAAACTAAAGTCACTGGATCTAATGTTAAAACAGTTTCTGTTGTTCATTCCCACTGCCAGAGCTGAATCCTTTGCTTCTTTCTTTCTTTAATCTCTTTCACTGTTTGAGTGTTTGAATTTCAAGACAACAATTGTTTCATTTTCCTATTCATTTTCCGTCAGAATAAACTGAAGTTCTATAAAAATCTAAAATCTTAAAATACGGATGGCATTACCATAAAAAATATTTATATCAGCTTCATGATCTTTACCATATTACAAAGTACCAGTGTTTCCTCTATGTTGATTTTGTAGTGGCGGGCCACCATGGCAAAATTTCTGCCACCACGGTATCAGAAATAGGACTGTACAAAAAATGTAGTCGCGGTTACCTTTTAAATGATCCTGCCGAAATAATGCACCCCCCGTTGGCTGCCGCTCACATTGCAATTTAACAACACGTAGAACTATTCAGAGGTTATTGGGCCCATCCAGTTTAACTCCACATACTGTTGTGTTGATGCAGTTTATTGTCAAAACGTTCGCTTTCTTCCGAGTCGACTATTAAACGAACAGCTCCACCAAAAACGTCACCGCGGTGGGTCCGTTCTAATTGTAGACCTGCTGTAGATGTTAAGTGCCCTATAGTTCCTCAATCAATCACAACAGAAAATATGCCTCATTGTGTGTGAATAGAGGTGAATACATTTGTTTGTATGTCCGTTTCATACGTAAAACATTTGGCGGCGGGGCACGGGGGGGGGGGTTATGTTGTCCCGACAGACCTGCCCCCACTGCTAAAAAAAAATCCTAAAGGAAACACTGAGTACAGTTTTCAGATACTTATATTTACTTGAGTATTTCTATTCCATACTTTATACTTCTCCTCCACTACAATTCTGAGGCAAATAAAGTAGTTCTTACTGCACTACATTTATCTGATAGCTACTTTGCAGTTTCTGAAGTAATAAAAATGATGATATATTATTACAGCATAAATAGTAGGTATACCCAGCAGTATATAAAGTAGGTTAAATAGCCCCGCCGTTACAAGCTGCAACATTAAAGTGAAGCTTACACATGAATGCTTCAATAATTATATAAATCCAACAACATAATATGTACTGAGCAGGACATTTTACAGGTAAAATCTTATTTTGGTTCTTCAGAAACCTATGGATGACATCACAGAAACTATGTCTATGTTACATACAGTCTTTGGTTATGTCTACTGACAGTTAAACAAAAAAAAAAAGCTCTCTCTGGTGGACAAAATATGTAATGGTGACACTGTTTCTAAATGACTTCAAACTAATCTGTTTCTTTCTGTACTGGAAATTCTTGCTACCTATCAGCCGACATGTACATCAATATCCATATATATCTGTGATGAGATAATAACGGCCAATAAAATCAGCCAGGTTGATGTATCAGTCAGGCTGTACTTGACATCAATTAAATATAACTGTTACAATATCAACCCCATCAACGGTCTGAAGAGTTTAACTACACTTGAATGATTACAGGAAGTTAATCCCAACATGTTTCCAAATAGAGGATAGGGGTTTAAAGTAGAGATCTATTGAGAGTTATAGCACCTCATGATTTTTTTTTATACATTCCTGATTTTCAGATTGATGTGTGGTGTTTGTGTGTGTGACTGTGTGCATGAATGACCAGAAGCCTCTCTACAAAGCAAAGCTCCACCTCTCTCTCTCTCTCTCTCTCTCTCTCTCTCTCTCTCTCTCTCTCTCTCTCTCTCTCTCTCTCTCTCTCTCTCTCTCTCTCTCTCTCTCTCTCTCCTGTTTGGTGGCTTTTTGCCAAGCAGACCCCTGGCACACATAGAAAGCTCTTTTGTCCTTTTTAACTTTTTCACTCGTGTGTGTGTGTGTGCGCACACACCTCCTCTCATGTTTGTGTGTATCTCAAAAGAAAAAAAAAACAATGGCTGTACAGTGCTGAAGAGCCCCACCCACCCAACTCATGATTCCTCTGATTCCGCTCACTACGCTACTCTATCATACTCCATTATTAGCCAAACAATCCTTTGATGCAGGTTTTAATGACAGACAGAAAACAGGGAAATGAAGTAGCTTTGCATCCAGAGACAAGAGAAGGTAAGAGACAAAGGTCAGTGCGGCGACAGAGGTCTGATCAGAGTCGAAACACTGAGCTGTTAAAGGAAAAATAATGTGCAGATTAGAACAGACACACTGCACCACTAATACTACTGCTGGTAATAGACTGGAGCTAATAGCTCTGCCTAATGGACAATAATGGTATAACAACAACCTCATCTAAAAGCTATTTTACTCTTACAAACAACTCTTTATGTGAGTATCTATTCAAAACGGTGAGTGTTATTCATCAAAGTGACACAAAATCTTTATAGGTGCTCACTTCTTAATTATAAATCAATAACCAATTGCAATCAGGTCTATGCTTGTTTGACTAAACAACTAATTAGGATGGTGATTATTAACTCGAACCAGTTTAAGCCAAAACTATTTAACACAAGTAAAAATCTGCTGAAGCTATGATTGTTTACTTCCCACACATGTGCACACTGTCCTTCATGTGTACATATAGTGTTGTACATACACCAATAAACTCCAAAATCATGCCAGCATGCGGAGGCTCCATACTCACAAACAGTCAAATGAGCAGGGTCTGTACACTTGCACTCCTATGGCTTCCATATTTGTTTGTTTTTTTTCCTGAAGGTGCACCACCCGCCCTTGGAGAGCAATGAAAGTCATGCTGGTGGTGCAGCGCTGAAAGTGTGTCAGAGGGGGGAGGCTCCGGGACCCGGCCTGGAATCTCCAATCGCCACACAGAGTGCCAGGCAGAGGCCTAGCCCCGTCCAGTGCAACAGCAGAGCAGAGGAGAGGGCAAGCACCCATCCCACACTGCCCATCAACACGCTGCTTTAAAACGCCACAGATACTGTTTCACTTGGAGATGTTTGTTGTCACTGTTCAGTGGACAGGCCGGCCTGCAACTGACTTTTAGTCACTGCATGTACAGTATCTCCAAAATGTTCAACACTCCATGATGTAAAAACAGTGCTGTTGTCATCTTTGTGACTATGCATTTCTCAGATAATCTAATTCTAAAATAGTTTAAAGTCCAGGGGTCTCATTTATAAAACTGTGCGTAGGATCCTTACTATAAGTGTACGTACGCCCAAAAGCCCAAAATGGCGTACACCAAAAAAAAGTCAGATTTATAAAACCGTGTGTACGCACACCTGTAAGCAATGTTCCCTTTATAAATCAGAGATTACCTACAAATGTGCGTACATGGATCAGCCTCTTATCCCGCCCTCTACACGTCCATTTTTAACCATAAATAGTCAATGCAAAGCACCTCGTGAATGCTGATCAGTATATGAATGACACTGGCAGTTGTTACACCGAATCATGATGACTGGCGGAGAAAAAGCAAAAAACTTCTCAGACGTTCAGGGATTGCTGCAAATTCGAATTATAATTTCGGCCTGTTCTTGCACAGTGTAGGGAAACCTGATCTATAACTACATCTATCAATAATACGTCCAAAACGGCAGGCATTACGGCACTCAGGGACAGCTTCGATATACCAGACATATATAATAAGATTTAACAGAACTATATATTATATCCAAACAAGCCTTAGTGATAAAGTTGAAGATTATATATAATATTTATAAAAACAACACTTAGCTGTCTGACATTTCCCTCTGGAAACAGCCGGTTTCCCCCAGAGTGGCGAGGACCTGTAGCCTATTTGGACCGGGATGGCATGGTTCCGGTGCGTTGCCCTCTCTACTGGACCCAATTCAGTACATAGATCCAAGAGCTCAGCTTTAGGGAATCTAAATCGGCATATTAGCCAGTCATCGTCATGGTCCCTGAAGTCTTTTTTTCTCCTGATTCTTCCACTGGCGTAGTCCTCCTGCAGTGCCAGCAGTGCCATCATGCAGCATTACGCACGGGGGTCACCGCAGTATTTATATGTTTACAACAATTTGTGATTGTTAACACCTTGCCAACACAGCATCAACTAGTGGTATCCCCCACCCTGAGATACAATTTGAAGACGAAAGAAAGTCTAATAGGCAAACACACTTTTCGTCATGCAGGTTTTGTCACAAACAGTATTAAAGTTAGGACTGATAATGAGGACATTAAGTGTAAAGATTGCGTGAGAGCTTAACGGCTGTATTTTCAGACTTTGACATTGATGATATATGCACATATATACGCATGTTTTAAAGACAGATATTTAGTTATTTACACTATGTTCTGCAGTTATCTAATGCTAGGGTATTTGATGCTATCCTGTATTCCATGTAGTCAGGCCATCCCCTCCTCCTGCGCTCCGTAGCAGACAATGTGATGGCGAGACAGCGCCGATTAAACATTAAGAAAACACATTTTTATTTAAGATTTGAGTTGGAGGTGTTTATGGAACAATTATCACTCAGTACAAGCGCAAATAACACTGCTGGATTTAATCTTCATGGTAACGTGGATGACATGGATTGAAAAAATGTGCGTGAGGCATCAATACTTCAAAATATTACGAGTAATCGTTATTCCCATTTACTTTCCGCAGTCTGACTTCAGTTCACCACCTCACCATCTGCATTGCCAATTCCTATTTTGTCTCCAAAATGTACGTATGTATGGGTCAGAGTTTGCGTGGTGGACCGCACATTCTCCCGTCAAGTTTGTTTTTTTATAAATCACAACCTTTGCGTGGGAAGTGGCGTACGCACATTTTCAGTCCCGTTTTGTGTGTACGCCACGTTTATAAATGAGACCCCAGCTCCTATCAAAAATGGCTTTGGCTGGGCGCCCGGATAGCTCAGTTGGTAGAGCGGGCGTCCATATATAGAGGTTAGCACGGCCGGTATACTCGCCACAGCCGACCTGTCGTGCGCAAATGTGACGTCATGGGAGCGCTGTAACTGTTTATACACACGCATGGTGGTTGCGACACTAGTTGCAGTCTTCTCCTGAACAGAGGTGGCGCTAATGAGAAAAAGGCTACCGCCTTTGCTATTTCTACAGGCCAGAAGAAGAAAGAAGAAGAAGAAAAAGGTAAACAATGGCAGAACTGGCAGCATTGACGTCAATGTTTCGATTTGATTCGATGACCTAATTCGTCGGATCAAGCCTTTCATTCACCATAAAAGAAATCAACTTAACCCAGTAAGTTTACAAGAGAGACTTGCAGTCACTCTGAGAGTCCTGGCATCCGGTTTTCCGCTTTGTTGCGGTCCGCTGAAAAAAATAGGTTGCGCACTTAAAATCCTGGCACGCCAGCGTGATCTACGTCATTTTGACGTCACATTGACGCGTGCCAGGTCGGCTGCGGCAATGTAAAAAGGCCTTTACTCCTCGACGCAGCGGGCCCGGGTTCGCCTCCGACCTGCGGCCCTTTGCTGCATACCATTCCCCCCTCTCTCTCCCCTTTCATTTCTTCAGCTGTCCTGTCATTAAATGCCTAAAAATGCCCAAAAAATAATCTTTAAAAATGGCTTTAACTTACTGTTACTTCACTTTTGAGCCTGCCGGTGCAGAATGATGTTTGTACAATTTGATACTAAAAGGCTGTTTACACTCATCTGCTAAAGAGAGGAAGTTTCTATGTGCTCACCTTAAATCTGTGGATGTGTACGCACGAGCGTGATTTGTGACATCTCAACTAGTTTTTAGCCAAGTCCAGTATGCAACTTACACGTGTTATGTGAAACTTGAAACCTACAGTGCCCATACACTTTAGTGAAGTACTAGACATCTTGTGTCCAGGAGAGCTGCAACAATTAGTCGATTAGAAAATCAACAGAAAATCAATCAGCAAATATTTTGATAATTGATGAACTCATTTTTTTAAGCAAAAAGAGCTTTGAGCTTTGATTTGCTTGTTCCAGCTTCTCAAATGTGAGGATTGAGCGTGAGTAGCACAGGAACTACAGTATATACAATCACACACATGCTTACTTTTAGCATAATACATTGTGATATCAAACAAAGTATGCAAAGTATAAATATACCGGTATAAAAACAACTTGAACACCCTGTGTTCACACTGTCATTGATTAAAATATCTTCAAATTAAGTTGACAATCGTACCCCAAATAATATAAGAAACAACCACTGAAATCCAGACATAAAACATAATTCAAGTTCTTCAATTCTCCCACCAGGGGCTGCTCTTCCATCTCTTAGCTCAGTGAACTTCATCTGACATATAATTCTGTAATTGCATATGGTGAAAATAAAGTGTGAATACACAATGACTTAGGAAAATCACATAGCTATAAAGGGAGTGCAGTGCAAAAACATTGTGAAAAGACAAACTAGCGAGATCTCATGTTAGACTGTAGCCAAAAACACCCCTCCTTCAACAAGCTGCTTGTGATGATCCCGTCTCCTTTTGTTTGTCCCTACCAGACTGCAGGTGCCTCACAGAGTAGATCAGGCTCCTCCTGGCAGACTGCACAACCTCCCAGCTGGATCACAGCTCAGTGATTATGACCCTACATGACAGTACATTGATCCGCCCGCACTCCCCTGCTGATCACAACACCCCAGCGTTCTGCAGCTGGCATCACCCCCCAGGAGATGGTTCCTAGCAAGCAAATCGGTGATAATAGGAAGCATCTGTATGCAAGTGTTAAGTCTAGACCATTATGTTGGCTTTCCAACCAGGGGGAGGTGAGAGAGAGAGAGAGAGAGGCAGAGAGAAGAAAACAACTATACAAACTACTATGACAAGGTAAATAGTTAGTGTAAACTACTCCGATTTTACATAAGTAAGACTAGTTAAATATACAGTGTCTGCATAATACTATACGGTCATAAAAAACAGTCAAAATGAACATCAAACAAAACCATCACAGCATATTGTCAAAATATAAAACGTGCATCCTGCATTTGACAGGCCAAACCAATAATAAACCTTGTATCTAGAACCAAGACACTTTATCGTTTAATCAATTAGTTGACTGACAGAAAATGAATTGGCAACTATTTTAAATAAAATTAATTTATTAGATTTAAGTCATTTTCAAGCAAACATGCCAAACATTTGTCTGAAAGCAAATTGTGTGATTGTAAATTGAGTATATTTAGGTTTTTGAACATTTTTGGGACAAAACAAGACATTTGGCAGACGTCCCCTTAGGCTTTGGGAAATGGTAATGCACTTTTTTTTTACAAAATGTCCAACATTTTAAACAATTATTCAAGAAAATAATCTGCAGATTATTCAATAATGAAATGTTATGAAATAATGATATTGTAAATTGCAGCCATGCATATTTGCATAACACGCTGTTATAGTGCATAGTACTGTGCGGTACATATAATATCAAACACACATGGCCATATCTATATTTAGGTGTATTAACCAATAGGGTTTATTGTGAACTCAATTATATATCATACAGACAATTATATTATATCTGTATGCAGTGTAAAGGATATACAGTATCTGTAGATACACAGATATGCAATTGAGAGATTCACAATGAACACTGGTTAACCCATCTAAATGTGTGTGGCTTTCTGTTTGATATCATATGTACTGTTCAGTATATCACATTACACAAAGGCGTGTGATTCAAGTATGGCAGCAGTAAAGGATTACTTTTATAACTGATTAATCTGCCAAATAAATTCTTGAATAATAGTATAAAATGTCAGAAAATCAAAACCAACCAAAGGGGACATCTTTAAATGTCTTCTTTCCTCCCAAAAAGGGTTACAACATCGAAATACTTAAATATCAATATGTCCAACAGAATAAAATCAATTTGAGAAATTGTTAATTCCTCCTAGGGAAGCTAAACCTGCCCCTCTGGTAAACCAGCCAATTGCCACCTAAGTCTACAGTGACTAACAATGCTGCTTGTCCATAAACCTATAATTGGTAAGTACAGCTGCCAAGGAGGTTATGTTTTGGGTTCTTGTTTGTCTGTTTGTTGGTTTGTCTGTCAGCAGGATTACAGAAAAACTACTGGCCCAATTTTCAAGAATATTGTTGGAAGAGTGTAGCATTGGCTAAACAAGAACCCATTAAATTTTGGAGCGGATCCCAATCACAAGGCAGATACATTAATTCTTTTTAATTTAATTTCATGTGGTGTCGGAACATTCGGGAAAATTAGTTCCCGACTGGGAAAATTCACACTGCAATAACATTGTGAAATAGGGCATGCCTTGGCTGAGGTCTACACTCTCCGAGTGCTCTTCTAGCTTTACTATGTTGTCCAACCAGAACCTCCAGAACAATCACCTTTTCATAATACAATATCAAATAAATGTCAAATATAACATATAGTAGGTACTAGGGCTGGGCAATATATCGATATTATATTGATATCGTGATATGAGATTAGATAACGTCTTAGATTTTGGATATCCTAATATTGTAATAAGTGTAAGGGCATAAGTGTTGTCTTTTTCTGGTTTTACAAGCTGCATTAGAGTAAAGTGATGCAATGTTCTGAACTTACCGGACTGTTCTAACTTAAACCACATAGTCATTTCATCCGCATTACTGATGATTATTTATCACAAATCTCATTGTGTAAATAATTTGTGAAATCATCAAATGTCAACCCTACAATATCACTGCAATATTGACATCAAGGTATTTGGTCAAAAATATTGTGATATATAATTTTCTCTATGTCACCCAGCTCTAATAGGTACAAATTCTAAATGGTCTAAACACTATTTCCCTTCAAATTAACAACACTGCTAGTGAGATTCATAGCGTCAGACGCAAGAACAAAACAAAACAGGGCGAGCGGTTAGTGCATCCAAAGAGACTAGTGCAGTGCCCGTTTGGATTGTGCCTGTTTGGAAGGGGCCGAATCCTTGGTTCCCAGTTTTTATTTTTCATAACTTTATCTAACTATAAGCGTGTGTTACACCTTTTCTGTTTCGGGCTCCCAGACCATGGACGAGAAGCACAGAGGAGACATTCCCTCCAGGGCTGATGCTCTTTTTGGCAGTTTTAACAACAGATGAAGCCACCGTGTCGTTGTATTGTTCACTGTTAACTCACTTACATACTGGGCGTTCATCTAACGTGTTTGTGTACGATTAATTTCATCATTTGCATGTAGGGTTGACAGCAATCAGTTTCAGCAGATGACCACTGTTTGGCACGACATTGGTAGCCGGTGGACCACAATCAATAAGCCTTCTAGGGATGTAGCAACTCGATGTAGCAACTCCCCGCCCCCGCTGCTGTACTGCGCATGTGGGAGACACACACTCACAGAGTGTCCTTGATTTATAGTTAGTTAATCAGGTTCTTTCCAGGAAGTTCCAGGAACAGTATGGTAACTTGAACTTGCTGGGTCTTATTTCTGTAATTACATTCTGTGACCTTCATAATTCCCATTTCAACAGGACGGCCTGCTCCGACCTCCTCCCTCTGTGCTTCAACATGGAGAAAACAGAGCATTCAATGCTGGAGGATTTCATACACTTTCCTTTGGCAAGTGAAGTGAGTCCATAAGGTTTTCAGGTTCATGAAAATAAGGATGTTGTATAAACATAAAAAAAACTCATCCTGAAACTCTTAGAGGCTAATTAGGGCCTGAGCGCGAATTATTATTCCTCCTTTCCCGCACAATGAATCGCCTTTTTGGGGACCTTATCATACTCAAAAACTCACCAAACTTTGCACACGCATCAGGCCTGGTGAAAAATATTGATATTTTAAGGGTTTCGGGAATAGGCGCACAAAAATGGCTCGCTAGCAGCCCCTACAAAATTAAAAAAATTTAGCTCCTGCAGTACGTTTAACGTAGACTAACGAAGTGTGGTACACACATATAGCATGTCAAGACGTACAAAAAAGCTCATTGGAGCCATACCCTAAACCCAACAGGAGGTCCGCCATTTTTAATTGAAAGTTCGAAATTAGTGCGATTTTGGCCATTTCCACATGTCATACTTTAACAAACTCCTCCTAGAGATTTCATCTGATCGACTTCAAATTTGGTCTGTGCCATCTTAAGACGTTAAAGATGAAAAGTTATTAAAAGAATCGTAATAGCGCAAAACATGCGCAAGTTATAGAGGACCAACTTCCTGTAGGGGGCCATCGAAACAGGAAGTGGGTGTAACTTGAGTGTACATTGACCAATTGGCTTGAAACTTTTCAGGATTCATAAGATTCCAACCCTGACGACATCTACATGCTGATATTGACTCAAAGTGATAGTGCCCCCTAGTGGCAACAGGAAGTAGGCCTAAAAGTCAAGGTGCTATACTTTAACGATCTTCTCCTAGAGATTTCAACCGATCGACTTCAAATTCGTTTTGCGCCATCTCAAGACCTTTACGATGAAAAGTTATTAAAAGCTTGAGTTTTCGTCCAACGGTGTGGATGTGGCGGCCATTTTGAGCATTTATCGATGAACGAAGAAGTTGTTGTAACTTGAGTGTACGTTGTCCAATTTGGCTGAAATTTCTCACGATTGACAAGGGTCCAGGCCTGAGGACATCTATAAGCAAAAATTTACTTTTGGTCATAGCGCCCCCGGCTGGCAACAGAAAATCAGCGTTATATGACAAACATCATCTGATTTACATGAAACTTTACGAAACCCCTTTCATAACTTGTGAACCGTTTAAGGTAGAGCTTGTGTGAGCAAAGAGTTCCTTTTCAATTGGTGACCATTTGCCCTGCCCCATATGCTTAAGCCACACCCCTTTAATAACTAATGACCTGTTTGATGTAGACTATTGTGTGAGATATCATTGAACTCAGCACAAACTTCCTTTTTCATTGGTCATGGTTTGGCCCGGCCCCTATACTTTAGCCATGCCCCTTTCACAGCTAATGAACTGTATTACGTAGAGTCTTGTGTGAGATATGATTGAACTCAGCAGAGAGTTCCCTTTTCATGGTGACGATTTGCAGTGTCTGAGTGCCACGCAAATGCACGGCCGCAAGGAGCGGCGTCCGCCAGTAACCCCAACGCGCAAGGAGGCGCGATGGCCCGTCCAACGCTGCTTGCAGCTTTAATTTGTCCTTGATTTTCCTAGAATGCGACAATAACAGACAACCAACACATTCTCACATTGTAAAGGAACCCATTCATTGCTGCAAAAACATGACTCACAGCAACACACACACTTACCATAAAAAAAGAATTTAACTGTCATTTTTCCTGACCTGCATGCGAAATTTACCAAAGTGCATCTAAAAGGGTTTTATAGAGTTCTATATGAGTTGTGACCATCTCAAGGGTGAGGGGAAGAGTATATACCTTCACAGGGTGCGATATGCCAGGGGGGGATGCTTGGGATTTCCCCCTTTCTGGTCTACATATCCCTGCCACTGCTGAATTATTTTTTATCCAAACATAACATAACCATAACAAAATGTATCCCCCCCCCCCCTCAAAGTGATCAATGCTACTTCACCAAAAGACCATATATATATAAAAATAGATATATACCTAAAATATAAATATTTTAATTAGGGCTGTCAGCGTTAACGCGTTAATCGCGATGCGATTAAGGGCCGATGCGATGCGATTCATTTTTTTAATCGCATGCCGGCATTTATTAATTTATTTTACACTTCACTTCGCTTTACACTTCACTTCGCTTTTCGTCGTGCCTAACAGGCTACTATTTTGACCTTTTGCAGCACCGTTACTTATCATTAAGCTGCCACTTCCTCGTAACACATCCTGCTGCTGCAGGCAGGAGAAAGACAGCAGCAATGAAATCCTGAATGGCACGTTTTATTTTCCAAAACTCCCGGACAGCTCGTAGAAAAGTCGAAAGCCATATGCACATTGTGTAAAGGCGAATTAAAATATCACCGAAGCACGTCAAACTTGAGCTACCACCTACGGAGCTAAGCATAGTAGTACAGTTAACGTGATGCTACTCGCTAGCATGCTACCCACTCAGGCAAAGCACTATTTTGGAGAGAGTGCTACTTGCCGACCTGTGGATGAAACCAAATCCCAAAAAATTACTACAGCTCTTGCGAAACGGGTGGCAACTAACTGCAGACCTGCATTGTAGAGGACTCGGGTCTTAAAGACGTACTACGGTTGACCTGTCTCGTTGCCGTCGAGGAGGACAGTAGTTTTCACGGACACACAGCCTGTAAGACACGGAGAAAGCAGCCACACTGGAACTGCTGCAAGGTGCTGCAAACGCTGTCTCATTAACCGGTGATCACTGGACAGTGAGTAATCAACATTATTTAGGAGTTACTAAACACTATATTGACTCTAGTAAGGATAGGGATTTTTAGTTTTTTAGTTAGGTACTTGGAGGAATTGTGCAATAATGACAGATTCACACATTTTTCTTTTGTTTACAGTAAATAAATAATTACAAATCTTAAAATCAAGTTCATAAAGTAACTTTCTTTGCATTCATTTGATTACCAATCAAGATACACTGGTAAAAATTGCTTTCGATTGTTAATATGTACTTAAAAACTGTTCTGAAATGCAAAATAATAGAATTTTAATCATGTGATAAAATATGCGATTAATCGCGATTAACTATAGAACTTCAGCGATTATTCGCGATTAAAAAAAAATAAACGTTTGACAGCCCTAATTTTAATCTAAGTAAAGTAAACAGAGTGTCTTTGAGGTTCTGAGAGGTTCTTGAGAAAGCATTATTCAGATCAGACTCACTGATTTAAATAATAGTTACCTACAATATTTTGCATCAGGCAGGATGTGACCTGTGTAGGAAGTGGCATGTTATAGTGTTGTTGCAGTCCCTACTGGTCACCAACAGAGGCTGACAAAGATCACATATTGCTATTATTAATACTCATAAAGCAAAGCAAAATAAATCCGAAGTATTTGAAGATTTTCCAAGTGTAAGGCAGACATGTGCTTGAAAAAGCCACAGAAGAGATTGAGACACAGTCACGTGTTCATGCCTGCAGAACAAGTCAGTCAAAACGACTTTTACAGCAGCCACAACACCTGTCTTTGTCATTAAGCTCGCAGGTCCGTCTTAGATCACGGCATGGATGAAACCCTTCACCCTCAGGCATCATGTCTGGTATTCCCTACAGGAACAGGCTGTTACCAACACCAACTTGCATAACCCTCACACTCTGACTCAGCTTTCTGTCACGGGTTCATCTAAATGTAATTCTATTCTATTCTCAATTTCAGAAAAACAAATCTTGACACAAGTTTATAGCCAATCTACAACCTACTACAAAAGTACGATAACCATGTATTTGATATTTCAATATGTTCAGTATTTATATATATATATATATATATATATATATATATTTATATTATAAGTGATAAATCTGATGCCAAGCCATATTGAAATAAGAGTATTTAACCTCAATACTTTCTAAATACAGACCGACTTGCATCTGTAGCAACCTGTCAAGTATTGAAAGTTGTCATTGAATGTTTGATCACATTATCAGTCTTCTTTGTCTATTCTTTCAAATATCTCCTGATGTAAATACAAATCTTGAAATCTCTGAATATTTTAGGCAGAGCTCATGCACGAATACAGCATTAAACAATATTAAACTTCAAAAGTCTGGCTTGTATGAAATGAAAAAAAGTTATTGTAGAAAGTTTACATTCAGTATTCAGTCTATTCTTAATGCTGATGCAAAAAACTCTGTCATCCGTTCAATACCTGAGATCATATCTGGATTGATATGAAACTTTTGAAGAATATCCAGCTTCTGTCACAATTTGTCCCATGCATTAGAAAGCATGAGACTTTCAGCCACAATCTGACTTTGCATGCCAAGTAAGCCTTCAAATAACAATCCCCCAAATCTGAGTTTTAAATATAACACATACACAGCTAAATTTATTCAGCTTATTTACACTGCATAGAAGACTAGTTTCACCAGCTGTCTCACGTCTATGTTTGGCACAAAAAGTCTGGCACATCGTCTGCAGCAGTCTGAGCGCTCTGTCAAGCTGACAAGGAGATAGCAAGGAAACAAATATATATTCGAAAACGACAATTTCTCACACTTCATATTTTAAATTTAGAAACAGTGGGGTTAGCCATGACAATACATCATACACATCAATAATCAATCAAACTAATTATGTCCATTTTGCGCAACAAGTCTCATAACGCAGTCATCGTGACTATTATTATGCTGGATCATCCTCATGTGATGGGAAGAGGAAGTAGGATACCTTCAATCGAAACAACTTTTCAGACAACTTCACATATTCCAAAGGAAATGGCATGACATGAAATAAACTGTGGTTATTCACTTATACTGAGACTGCCACTGCTGCTCTACCAGCAACAGCACAACACAGCTCAGATTCAGTCCTTATATGTGTAACAGTATAATGACATTTCACTAATGAAGAAATTAGTTTAAAAAATGCAGAACTGGGTTAAAGGTTAGGGCTGTGCATGATGACAGTTATTTTTCTCCCCAAACTGGTGTTTTGGCTGAATTAAGAGAAAAGGAGATAAACTCCAATGTCCAGAGGGGGAAAGAAATAACAGGAGTCTACCAAACATCTGTAATAAGAGCTCTGTCTAAACACAGTGGTGTACTGTCCTCTGTATGTCTCACCCTGACAATGAAGCCATGTATTACTACTGCTGAACAACATAACGGAGACGTGTAGACACAAAATACAGATAATGAGACATCCATTCTGTTAATAGATGTATTGTCGTCGTCGTTGTCATCATCATAGGGGCAAAGTGGTGAGTTTCACAACTTCCCAGTTGGATCACAGCTAAAAAAGTGTTTCATAATGTATTCAAAATCACACAAAATAGGGAGTCATGTTTTTCGTCATAACTAAAAATAAACCTGGTTTTGTTTGTTTTGTTAGCCAATAACTCAAAATATCCTGTTATATATCTATATTAAGCACACCTTTTTTTAAACTGAGGTCAAAATGCTTCCATTAAATGATGACATTATTGCAGGTCTCTGTCAGAAGAGCACTGAATGAGTTCATACTCTCTTTTCCTTAAAGGAATAGTTTGACATTTTTGGAAATACTACTTGCCGAGAGTTAGATAAAAAGATTGATACCACTCATGTCTGTCCATTAAATACGAAACTACAGCTGTTTAGCTTAGCTTAGTATAAATACTGGAAACAGAGGGAAACAGCTAGCCTCCTTCTGACACCTCCTAAAGCTAATTAATTAACATATTAGATCTTGTTGGTTTAATTCGTACAAAAACTGAAGTGTAAAAAATTACAAGTGCTAGTTTTTATTAGAGACTTGTCATCACTGTGAGGTGCTGGAAGGCTGATTTTGTTACCTTTTGTACATAGCCAGAATAGCTGTTTCCCCGTTTCCAGTCTTTATGCTAAGCTAAGCTAATTGTCGCCTAGATCCAGCTTCAGATTCAACTGACAGACACAGGAGTGGTATCAATCTTCTTGTCTAACTCTCTGGAATAAGCGTATTATCTAAAATGTTAAACTGTTCCTTCAATCAATTCCTAAGATCCATGGACCGATTGGTAAGTTATTTGACTGCACAAATAGCCTCTGAATATGACATCAAACAGACACATCAGACTTACTTTGTAGTACTTCCAGAAAAAGGATGAAAGGTCAAATCAGACCACATAGACCTGACTCAGCTCAATGCTGTTTGGAGAGGCCTGAAAACAGCTTTCTGATACGTTTGTGTTTCAGTGTTCATGTCCTGAGACACTATAGGAGCTATTAATGTTTGCAAAATTTTTTCTATGAACGTGGTTTGTTTTGTCAGGATTTAGATCACTTTCTCCAAAGATAACATGCAGAATTAATTTGTCAGCTCTTGATTTAAATACACAGGCCAACACTTGATTCAAAAGCAGATTTTGTGTCTGTACACTACTAATTAGAACCAGCTTATACAAGGGTCTAGGCCTGAGAACATCTATAAGCCTATATCATCTGTAAACATTTTGCAGTGTATGACAAGCATCACCACAAGAAGCTTCTGTATCATTTTCACTGTAGATGGATTTTAGGCATTGGACCACAACGTACTTAACTAAAACAGGAACACAATATAATATTGACTAATCAAACCAGCCATCGTTATCCTGCAGACTGCATTTTCCATGCATATTGTCACGCAGAGATATTCAGCCTATAAAATATGTTTAAGGAGAATCCAAACACCAACCCACCCACCAGCTTTAGCAGCACATCAACCATCAAAAATGGCTGAGCAGCATCTCATCTAAGTGACCTGTCTGCTCCTCTATAAGCTAATATTTGAAGTTGATGTTGACAAGACAACACCCAAGTGTTGCATAACTTGACGCCAGCAGGATAACCATAAGGAGACTGTATGGGAGGCAAGTTGGATCCTGTCCGGAGCTCAGCTCCGGGACAAGCTCAAATATCCTCAGTGGAGAACCCTCCTGAAACATGCATGGACCCCGGACAACAACTCCGAAAGTCTGCAGCCTAATTATCACCTAAACACCAAAACCGCTCCAGCATGGGAAATAACTGTCTACAGCTAAAGAACTGACCTGTTTTTCAAGGGTTGGCTCTTCAATTCGTAATACGTTTTAGGTTCCTCTTTGAACTCCTCTCCAACCTCGAAGTCGGGAACTATTCCCGATTCAGACTGCATACTTGCAGATGTCAACTTTTGGAAACGTTAAACCCCTAAAAGAAACCCAGACGGACGATATTCTGTGCCGCCGTACTTCGCTCAGTACCAGCCGCTGTCAACGAAAGCCACCTCTGTCCACGACCCGGAGCTCTGTAGTCCCCCACAGCAGCTAGCATAGCGATACTAACACGCTGCACGCGACGAACGAAATACGAGTACCAGGATGCACCTCGGCTGTCAATGTCAGCATGGTTTTCATTGGCTACAATGTTTACCGTCTATGTCTACAACATCTGAGGAGGATTTTACACAGCCCTTGTTTGCTCGCGCAGTGAAACTTGAGTGTTACGTTTTTAATATCCTTCAATAATTGTTAATCAACGTGAACAGCTGGTTATCGTTGCAGTTTATTTTGAGTAAATGCAAACACTGATTTTGAGTTAACTTGTAACTCAAAATCAGTGTTTGCATTTACTAGCTGCGACCTGCAGCAGTGAGTATGCTTTATTACCTTTTAGAGATAACCTTACATAGCACCTGACTGTACTACATCAATAAATATTACCTATATCTTTTTAAAATATTATTAGACTGAAAACTTCTGAAAACAATTTGAATCAAGGTGAATTATTCACGATTATGTGCAAATTTCACACAAATGCAGGGAAAGCAGTTATTGTTGCACGAGAGGACAAAATCAATAAATGTTCAATTATTATTATTATTATTATCATCATGATGTTCAAGGGATCAAACTCCCTGTATATGTAAAAACCGCTATACGCGCTGAGAGTATTCTCAGCCACTGGTTGTGTAAAGTTCAATCATAAAAATTGATTTTCTTTAGAATATATAGCTGTTTTACTTAATCATCTGGCAGGTCGCTTCACCGCTTCATCTACTTTGTGATTCAAAAAGACAAAAGTCCACTTTTGCACCAAAACGACACAAAATCATGCAATCATTGCATTGTTGATCATGTATAGCCTAGGCTACATCTTGCATTTCTTCTCTCATCCTCTTAGCAGTTCAATCATACAGGTATTGCACCCAAATCAAAACAAACCTGGAGACTCTGTCGACTCTCATGTGTCACTCCGTTTCCTGTGCAGACAGACTGACCTGACTTTGCTGCTCTTCTCTTCATCGGCCACTCACTCTTCTCTCTGCTCACCAAGTTTGGTCCTCTCGGTGCACTCCTATCTACCACATGGTGGCAGTATATAGCTTGAGAAGCGCAGTGTTGTAGGCTCACTGGGAGGGAACTTTCTATTACAAAATGGAAATCCAAGTTCAATATTTGCATTCGCCTTACTCTGCTGAACTGGTTTGAGTCTGCATTTCACTAATGCAAATATATCATGCAAATGTGCTTCTGCTGGAAAGCACAGACTTAAAAAATAAAGCCTTTACATGGCATGATGATAATTGAAGGCAGACATAACTTGAATAGGAGACAGAATTTGCCAGCATTTACAAGACATTTTCTCAGAGACATATGAAAAGCAGACTAAGTTACAGTCAGAACATAGGAGAGACATGATGCAGGACCTGCAGGGCTTCACACTCAGTCAAAGAGGAGAGAAAGAGCCAGACACACAATAGACTAGACAACCCAATTTATTCTGGGTGTTGCTGTGGGGTGAATAGTGGCGCTTATTACCCAGGGCCTCCAGCTGAGGGAGGCCCCCACAGTTTGAAGACTACAATACCCTTTGTAATTCCTCAAGTGGATATAGTGTATAAATATATGATACTTCAGTTCAACATTTTCTGTCTTTGATGCGTGATTTGGTTGAAACCTTTAAGAATATCCTGGCTCTCCTGTACAACCCCGATAGAATGGACTCTTTTGGCTCAGTGTTTGTGTTATTGTCTAACTGTTGGGTTATACCCAAAATAAAATATGGTTGCAAACTGTTATGATCTACTCTAGCTCTGTTTAAACTTACATAGCACTATTTGTTACAGATTGTTAGTAGTATATCCTTTGCAGTTTTGAATATCATATGCACAATGTTTTATACAACTAAACAATACATCAGTTTTAAGGTCAAACTTCAGCTTGTTGTGTTGAACACCGGCAACAATGATATAAAAAAATACAGAATAACACTAACACAGGGTTAAAAGCAACCCATTCTTTTGGGTTTGATTGGTAACCCAGTGATTTTTTTTTTACCCATGTGTACTGAAGTCAAGTTAACCCAGTATTGTATTGGTGCTATAAATTAAATTACAGCATGAACAAACTGTCCTATAGACATTTTCTGGACAGAGGGCTACTCATTAAGATGTAAAATCAGGGCAAACAACAGAAATTCAACAGGTTACATAATGTGATAATTCATCAGTTATCTTACAGTATGTGCAAAAATGTCCAGCCTCCCCCTCTGCTTCCACATCCAGCATTCTGCCATTATACAGTAAGTGCATGAAGGCTGCACACAAATGCAGTGGTGGAGATGGACTGCGAATGTCCAGCGACATACTGGCCCTATGCCAAGAGATAACTGAACACATGGACGTAATTACAAAGACTAATGCATTATCGTTTACACAGTGTTGTGCAGATTTAATAAGCAGTGGCAGCCAGTGCAAACACTGTTGGCTAATAATTAGACAGAGCATAGTCTTGCATTGCCAGACCTATCTCCACAGCGTTAGACAGAGTATTACCTGAAATGTGGGCCGACAATAGTAGAGAAAGGTGTCAACAGACACTCTTTACCATTTTGCTTTCATGGGAGACAGCCGTCAACCAATCATCAGCGACTTGCAGCCGTTTGCCAAAGAGCACTTCCTGTATATTGCAATCAGATCAAGACCCTGAAATATGAGCCAAAGTGTCCAGGAGTTCCAGGACATTAGTAAAGTTTCAAGTTGACTGTCATCTACTGATCAGTTTGTCCTGGAAGGAACACTGACAAATGGTGAAGGAGCAGACTCAATGGCTAGTAAATAGGTGATAAATTCATTACCATTACATAAAATGAATTGGTCCATACATACATCATATGAATACTGCAGTGTTGCACGCACTTCTTAGGTTTGGTTTTCCTGGGAAAGTTGACTATCTATACTATAATACATATTGAAAAATACTTGTACAAGCTAAAACGATAATGATGTTTGTGTGTTATAGAGGAAAGTTAAACCTGAAATTCCTATATACTTCTTACAAATCTCAGTTGTAATAGCAACATTTCCAGACACATACAATTCTGGTGGACATCATTGCCCAATGAAGGCTCCTTGTTGCTTTTTCAATATGTTGATCCCATGTGTCACACCAAATGCATGCTCTTGGGGGAATTGTTGGTTCTTTGTAAATTATAGTGTGGTCTAGACCTACTCTATCTGTAAAGTGTCCTGAGATAACTTCTCGTGATTTGACACTATAAATAACACTGAATTGAAACACATTGTGTTTGCTTTCCCATGTTTCCAGAACTTTATTTTTCCATTAATTGCAAGTGTTTTTAGAATCTACATTGGCAGCACTCTTACTCAAAGTATTTATGTGACCACGGATCATTATTTGTAGTTGTTGTTGTTCAGCTCCTTTAGTTTCTATTGTTGTTGCTGGTGTGGATGCGTTTGCAAGAAGTATCTGCCAAGCAACATTTGACTTTGTTTAAATAGGGGCTAAAAATTAATTGCACACACATAAATATTGCATAAAAATACATACACATCTCCAATTGCATAGTAATCTTAGTTAAAGTTATGAAGATTTTACAATTTTGTTATTGTGTAAAATGATGAAGAATGATGATTAGTTACATACAAACTTGCAACATGTCATGAACATGTTTGCAACAATATCCTGCAGATTGAAAAGAATGTGCTATACAAATGAAAAGCAACCTACAGTGTGAAATATTGACATTCTGACATTAAACGTGTATTGTAAAATGTACAGTAAATGTTTACATTGCTGGACCTGGTAAGAGTTTTACATGCCAGTTATAGGATGTGTTTCCTGAATGTATTAAAAGTACAGCTAGCCAATGATGATAGAATTAAATTCCTAATGAGAGTAACGAGGATAATGAGAAGATTTTCCTGTAGGGAGGAGACTCACTGGACAGATGGTTTTGGGGGATCTTAATGAGATACTTAGTCATGTCAGAACTATATGAGCAAAGGGGGGGTGGGGAAGCCTCGCTCTGCTGTAGACTGTAAGGACATATAGTAGCAATACAGTTTCTAAATGTATCAGTTATTTTAATTGCAAAATGATATTTGTCAGTATATTGATGATATTCTATCTCAACATTTATTTGTGTAACAGAATAACAGGTTGTGTTTGGGGACTTTCATTTGAAAATTACCAGCGGAGTAAATATTAAAGACCGTAATGAATATTTCAGTGGCACCATCACTCCTGAGCTATAGTGAATACCACATGTGGAACACACACCCATTGTCTGGTTCAACTGTATTGTGTTTTTTGAATTGCACGTGTCAATGATGTTAACTGAAGTGCATAGTGACATAAACTTAATAATTGACTTGGTAGCATAATAACAACCAACACCCAGAATTGACTCTTGTACACTTTCTTCTGTAAATAGTGCTAAATGTGGACTTTGACCCACATTTCAATGTAGGTCAACTTAGGTTAAAGATGTAAAGTCCTTTTTTAAATATGACGGTGGTTTTTGGCCATTAAATATGCTGAAAACAAAGTCGGGGCTATTCATCAAAGCATTTCATTTGTCCCTCAGTGTCAGTGTTCAGCAGTATCAATAGTCATTTCTTGCAGCTGGTGTTGATGGCCATACACATTGTTATAAAATGATGTTTGAACTGTCAATGGTCATACCATTTCCTGTATTTTGTCCGTTGTGTCACGTGTAAAATCCTCCTCAGCATGTTTTTTTTATCAAGTAGATTCTGTTTTACTGCCCTGGGTCATTGTAACTAAGGGAAAATAAACCTTTGTGCAAATACAGTGCATCCAAGCAGACCAAAACATACATAAAAAAACCTGTTAGCTGGATTGTCAAGAATCCTCTTTTGTTATATTACCCAAAACAAACGAACGTCAAAATAAATATTTAAAAGAAAAGTGTTAAAATACTACAGGGATACAGTAAACGTACTAAGGTATATTATTTTCTGGAGCTACTTAATGTGACTGAGTGGTCACATATTGGTACATCAACCAAAGACTAATGCAATGAAAAACATGTAACAAAAGTAACAAATTTGCATTTAAGGGGACATAAAACTATATTACACTGTAAGTACTTTTTAAATTACCCAGTACATATTAAATAATTACAGGGTACAAATAGCTGTGTCATGAAGAGGAGACAAACAAAGGTGTGGCACTTAAACTCAGCTAATAAACTTTAAAATATAAAATATATTTTAACAATGATGTAATTTACATTCCAGTATTTATTAATTCAATTAAACATAAACTTAATATCTAAAAGTAGAATTTATCATGCAATTTCCCAAAGCCATTTTGTAAACACATTTCATTTGTTTATTTGACAGGACAGTGCTCACTAGACAACAGCAGAGTTAGCTCAACAGGCTAATTTACATATGTTGTCCCTGGCCAGTTTTAAAATGGCAACCTAAAATTTTGTAAAGAGAGATGTAATTCACTTCAATATCAACACTGTTGCTCCATTGTATCATTTTATTAGATTGGTTGTAATATAACATCTTAATACTTTGTTTATTAGCCTATACAGTATAGCCTAATAACATGTTTAATATGGAACCTAGGAAGTATTGTCATGGAAACAACTAATAAGCATCCCAATAAACCGATGTTATATGACACAATAAGGACTCCAGAAATGAAATATTGAGTACAATGGACAATGGACATACTGTGCCCCATATGGACAATGTAAGACTTTTGGAGATAACATTAAATCCAGTGTGATAAGGGCAGAATAAACAAGGAACACATATTTTGCGTTGAGGCCTGTCATATCACAGACAAAACACTTTATAATAAATAATATTTATGTAGGCTATACTGTATAGTCGGCACACACAGCCTTCAGGCCATCACACTTAATTATTATGAGGATTCAGTGGGAATCAGGCCGGCCGGCAGCTGCTGGATGAGAGGCAGACGGAAGGAGGGAGGGAGTGAGGGAAGGAGGGAGGAGATGCGGGGCTTGTTCACATAATAGCCGGCGGGTGAAGGCGTGGTAAGTGTGGCTCAATACGAGGCGAGTGTGCGCGTTACAGTAGTACCGGAGGATGAACATGGATCGCGGCTCTACAGCGGCTCCCCTCCCTGGCAAAAGCAGCTGGGGAGAAAGCTGAACTAGAGGTGATCAATATGCCGGGGAAGCTACACCTTATCGATACGTAAACCGGATAAAGGGAGTGCAAAGGTAAGGCGATATATATGATGTGATGGAGCAGATTCAACCCGCCCCAGAGAGCGGTGGGGAGACAAAGTAGACCGAGGCATGGGCGCATGTGATCCGGGGATAGAGAGCATCAATGGAAATTACAACAGCATGGGTTTGGCTCTCTGCAGCGACCGGCGTGTTTCCTTACTAAAACTAGGAGGAGTGAGGTTTTATTTGACACACATGTCTTAGTCATGGGGCTCAGGTGGAAACCACCCAATACACAGTACTACAGTAGCCCACAGTAGCACATTCATTGTTCTCCCTGCACAGTGGAAACTGGCCCTGAGGTGGGGTAGTCTCATTATAGGATGCTGTGGACAATACTGCTGTTTGTAGTGGATATGAGATGGTATTAGAGGTGTTGAAGTAAAAGAAAAGTGGTCTATGAGCTATTCTGGACTGACTGAATGTAATATGGAGAAGCAGGCTGTATATTAGCCTACATTGATTTACTGTAGGTAGTGTGACTTGGTGAATATTAAACAAAATGCTAGATGAATCACCAATTACCCTTTTGCAGCACTGTGAATTATGCTTTGCCAAAGCATTACCTAGTTTTTTTGGTAAATCATTTTGTGCATAATTATAATTTTATTTTGCTTTGAAGTGTATGTGATTTGTGACTATGGTGAGAATTGATGACCCAGGCCAAGCCTGTAAGTCATTGTTAAAAGGACATTAGTTGTTATAGTTTGAATGCAGGTAGGCCAAGATATCGTCCTTGTTACCTCATGATTTTTCGTTTCAATTTATTGTTCTGGAGCACTATTTTTACTTCACTGGTGAAAAACAAGGATAAGCCCCGCAAAGGTTAACACTGACATGCTGATGTTATCTCTGAGTTGAAGGAAGAGACGCATGTCAGTGTGTATTTAAAGCATCAGGCATTGTAAACAGGAACTGTTGTGATGGTCCTGTCTACATGACACACGTGTCCAGTGTGAAACTTTGTCGCTTCTCCTATTTGTTGGAGAGGATGTCCTGTGTCATTTATCACAGTCTGTCAACTTTTTGGGGGGAATTTCTGACCAACTCTTTGACAGGGTCACTTAAGTCATATTTCCGGTTAACTCCTTCAATACATGAAACAGAATCGGTCAAAACTCAGCACACCATTAAATATATGTATATTTTTTTCTTGAAACATCCTCACTTGTTTGTCAATTTGAGAGCCTTAAGAGGCAGTTGTTTGATGCTGCTGAGAAATGTCTCAGCGCTTGGTTGGCAAACGTCCGTTTAGGAATCAAAGCTTCCTGAGAAATGTGCTAAAGACAGAGAGGGAGAGCGATCTATTTTTAGACAGGCAAGTAATCTTGGATTCATACACTTTACACAGAGGGAGTGAATCTGATATATATAATAATGTGAAAGCCGAGCACCATCACTGAAGCGAAACAGGTTGGCAGGGGAGGAGAACATAGGCCCTGTTTACACGACAACGCAAGGGTGAAAACGACAAAATATTTTATCTGATGTGGCTTTCGTTTAGACGGCGACTTTTTTTGGGGGGCTTAAAAACGCAAAAAAGTGAAACCACCCTCCAGAGTGGAAATCTTAAAAACGCTCCACCGTCGTGTTCCCGTCTAAAGGGTAAAAACGCAAAAGTCTGCTCCGATCTGCTCACCGTGGCACTCTATATTTTGTTACATAAATCAAAATATAGAGTGATTACTCGCCCATGGCCACTCTGCCATTGGGTATCCACAGCCTGCCTATACTTGGTCCAGATGGCTTTCAGCTTTGATGATATCTGACTTAGATAGCGTCTTTCTCGTGTGGATATGACGTCCCTCCAGGTACAGGATACTGCTGAAGAAATTCGGTCCATATGTCTATATATTTTGACTGGCAGGACTCCCAGTCCACGCCCTGTTGTGCCTTTGTGGCTTTGTAATCTAAGGTTGTTTGGAGCAATAACTCCACCTCCTCGTCTGTCCAGACAAAGTTGTCAGCTTTTGTTGTTCGCTTCGCCATGTTTTGGTTTCGCGCTACTAGGGAGAGGAGAGGGAGAGAAGTAGAAGGAAGGTTCTACGCAGGCGCGCAGACTTGGTGGTGTTGTGTGGCAGTGCTTCACACTACCACCTAGCCGCCTGGTGTGTATACTACATCGAATTTCACACACTTTTGCGTCACCATATGCACGCAGATTTCCCCCCCAAAACGCTTGTCTAAACATGGAATTAAAAGTGAGAACGCAATGCCACTTTTGCGTTTTCCCTTCAGATCATTTCTGTCTAAACATAGCCATAGTTAGAACATAGTCTTACTGCTGAATCCAGTCTCAACATATCATCGGATCCTTGACATTTGCTTTCAGTGAAGGTAAAGACAATAAATATAACTTGATTTACATCGCTGTGAATATTGCTCTGATAATGATGATTTTCACTGGGCTGCAGACACTCTTGTACTTCATCCAGGTCTTGAAATTTGGTCCATGTTCCATTTTTTTCCACCCATTCACATTCGTGCCTCAGTGCCTCATCCCTGAGCTCTGCAGAAAGTCACTGCAGTTCCGTGTAATGAAACTGCAGTTTTGTGATGTCATGAGTGTCAGTGGGGACAGCTGTGATACCCAGAGAATGAGGGCAACTGGTGCTAAAGCTCTTACAATTGCTTTTAAGTCTGTGTCAGTCCTATGCTCTGTTGTGTGCTTTGAAGGTATTTCTTTTCTGTGCTGAGATGCTGCAGTCACAGTGTGAGGCTTTTAATATATATATATATATATATATATATATATATATATATATATATATATATATATATATATATATATATATGTAACCTGAGCATCTTCATCTGTAAGAACTCTGATCAATAAAGGTTGAGGTTTTTTTTGTACGTGATACAGAAACACATTTGTCTTAGATCCAGGAATAAATTTATATAAACAAGAAATTCTACATCTTAGATCATTTTGTTTAAACTCAAGATATCCCAACAAATACAGTTCTGTTCCCAAGATGATGAACCCATTGAACAAAAAACTTCATGAACTTTTCAGCACCACCTTCATGTTGGTATGCTAACATGCTAAACTAAGGTGGTGAACATGGGAAACGTTATAGCTGCTAAGCGAGTATGTTAGCATTGTCACTGTGAGCATGCTGACGTAAGCATTTGGCTCAAAGCACCGCTGCGGCTATGTACAGCCTGTTTGATCTGGGACAAATGCACATTTTGAATTTCTCTCTAAATACTATTACAGGTTTGAAGAAAAAAAAAATAGGTGCTGCTTCACCATGGGTCAAGAAACTTGGTGATGTTGAAGTATAAAGGACTGTCCAGCTTACTGTTAATGGTAGTCCATGGTATTGGTTGGCAGTCTTAAAAACCATCAGAGGCCCTCTGATAGTATAATAATAACAATAATATTATAATCCTTTTATTAATAAATGGATAACCAATGTGTTTCGACTCAAAGGGTCTTCATCATACCAGACCCTTTGAATTGAAACACGTTTGTCATCCATATATCAAGACTGCCAACCAATACCATAGACTTCCAATAAAAGTAAGCTTATTCTCTCTACTACAGGTTTGTTGGGATTTCACTGAACTAGGGCTGCCACCTCTTAGTCGATTAGTCGACTAATCGGTCGTTTTGGTCTTAGTCGACTAAGATTTCTTTAGTTGATGAGTCATTTTTTATGCTTATTCATGCTTAATTACTCATTTCCAAGAAACTTATGAGCACATTTCTGGTAAGCACAAGATTTAAAGTGGTGCTTTTGCAGGATTAATTGTGGAGAAACTCAGTTTTACAGATGGTTCATTAACTACATTTATATTGTGCTTTTCTAGTCTTAACCACCTCTCAAAGAGCACAGCTCTGTCGATTACATCAACTAATCGATTAATCGACAAAATCATACAAATGTTAGTCGACTAAGAATTTCTTTAGTCGATGACAGCCCTACACTGAACAGTGTCATATTTTTAGCCTTAACACCATGAATAAAAATGCAAACACCTTTTCCCTTTCTTTACCCATTATGTAGCTTTTCTTAGTTTGAACACACAGTTAAAATCCCTTAAGGTTAGTTCTCACGACAGCAGCTGAAATTCTGTGACTTCAATCACTATGTTGCTATCGAAAAAAAACACATGGGGATGGAAACTTTAATTTGAATTCAAATGAAAATATCACAAATGCTAACTTGATTATTTGTGCTAATTTCACTAGCATTGCGACCCTACGGTGACTAATAGAAGCAGATTTGACCGCTACTGTCACAGCTAATACAATATTGTGGTCCATGCTGCTACTGGGCAGTTGTAGGGCAGCCATGAGAAAATATATCACAATGTCCTTCTGCTTTTGTAGACGTCCTTTTTCGGGGTGAGAATAAGAACTTGACGTCATTCAACTGAATCACTCTTCCGTGATGCAGCCTGTCCTGTCTATTACAAATATGCTGTGCTATAAAAACAAATTAATATTTCTTCCAGGTTCTAATTTCTCCATAATATCCTGAGCCTCATTGTGTTCATGAATTTTCCGGATATCACAAAGAGCCAGACTGGTTCTCTTTGGGAGATGATGCTAGACAGATACCTTTTTGACCGCTGACAACATGAGTCATGATGAGATATCAGATGCGGTTTCAGATAATCCTGTGCTGAATCCTTCAGCCCACAGCCTCAGTAAGCAGGGTTTCTCACTGTGTACTCAGAGTGTTCTGAGCAGTTTTGGCTTTGGTGTTTTTATTTCTTTATTTTGCACTGCCAATACACCTACTAATTTAGCATCCTGTCTGTGGGGTTTCTTTAGGAGAGCTAAGACTTTCTTGTCATAATGTAAGACCAAAAACAAAATGAAGATATCACTTATTACTTACTGTATAACCTTTTGGAATCCATGTAATGAAGTCATCGTCAATCATGTAGGTATTTGTGTTGTTACCAGTCAGGGTCAGAGGTCAGCTACATTATCATAACATTATGGAGGAACTGTAAAATCTCATGTACCACACAGAACTTAGTGTGTTTCCCTTTACCGCCAGTGTATTGTGTCACTTGATGTTAGGGAGTCTAGCCACTTAAATTCACAGGTTTTGTTTTCATTATTTCTTTTGGCATTTTGTCTTTGTCTTAATGGGTGAATCCAGTTACTACTTTTACCAGTGTATTGTTGTACTTGGCCTTTCAAGAAATCTAAACAAAAATAGTTTGGGACTGTATAAACTATAATTGATTGCAGTGGGTGTATTCAAATGTGTAAGCATGTAGCATAAATGTAAGCATAAAGAGCAGACACTGACTTGTGTGTGTGATACCAGCCTTCATCAATAATGCATGAAAACGGGAAACTGAGATAAGACGGGCTGCAGTCTGGACATGACATTTAACCAGTGTGACGTATTACACGCTGACAGCTAGTTCACTCAGACATCAGAGACATTCTCGTGTTACCTAATTGTGCAACTTTCAAGCTTGATATTTGTTGGTGAAGATGAGAATTAACAGTGTTATTTTGTCCATGCTTTTGTCTGCTCATCATCAGAAAGATTTACATCTCTACATCTTACCAGCTTATGTCTTATTGCACTGAACATGGTTATTCTTGTTTCTTTGTGAAGGAGGTCACATGTGCACCTTCTCTATGTCTCCGCTGGGATGTTTCACTGTAGCACGCTATAACAAGCTGTCTATATGCCAACCTCAGGCTCCAGAGTAGAGCCAAATCCACACCCTGCAGCGTCTCTGGAGAGACAAACACAATGACTGACAAGATCATTCCTCTCTTTCCTCTGTCTTTTTTTTACATGAAGGTTCAATGCTTGTCTTAACCCCACAGGGTCCAAGGCCAGCCTTTTATTGTGGTTGAATAGGTTGGTGGTGACTAAGCAGTGTTGTCTGCTGTGCTGTGACAAACACACAGACATCATGAGATGACAAATGAATATATTTAGGTTTTAGCAGTTGTTAATGAGCTGCAATGATAAGCTGATCAATCGATCAACAGAAAGTAACTATTTTGACACTTAAAATACTAAATATTTGCTGGTTCCAGCTTCTCCGATGTGAGGTTTCACTACTTTTCGTTGTCTTATGTGAACTTCATATCTTTAAGTTTTGGACTGCATGGGCAAGCGATTTTGAAGTGGGGTTTCCAGCATATTGTGATGAGCATTTTTCACTATCTTTGGACATTTAATCAGGGATGCAAATAATCATACGTTACAGCCCTAGTTGCTAGTGTGTGCATCGCTGATTATAGTTTATTCTTGATTATTATCCACCAGTTTTAAATCACAGCCTGTACTGGAGACTTGTGTGTGTTGTGACAGAGAAACTGCTGGGTTAGTCAGGGTTGTTGGGCTGCGCTGTCAGATATAAATAGCAGTTCTTGTAGTGATTATAGCTCTCAAATGATTAATAGCGTACAGTAGATTCCTAAAAATCACAGTGCCTCCTCCCACTCACTTCATCTATATTGCAAGTACAAGTCATCCCAGCTGAATATGACTCTTGTCTGCTGAGCTTATAACTGTTTATGAAAATTCCTCAGTGGCGCTTGCTTGTTTAAGAGGCCATTTTCTCCAACTTCTTCTCCACATAGAAAATAATAATCCCTGCACCATCTAGTGGCCAGTGCCTTTATTGTACATGCCAGGCTGGAGTCATGTCATGCTTATAACGGAGACAAATTGTGTGACCCAATCCTGATGCAGTCATAACTAAATCAGTCTCAAATCAATGTAATAATACTCCTGGTGATTGTCACATGAAGCCACGCACTCCAAGTTAATTGAATTTATTGAATATGCACTTTTAATTTAAATCATGACAGGGAATTTATGACTGTGGCAAAAAGACACATTATTCAGAGGCTGTAATTGACAAAGTGCTCGTTAAAACATTACAGATGGTGTGCTTTAAAGAAGTGACCGGGTGTGTCCCATCCCATTCAGGAAACAGGGCAATTTGTTTAATCATTTGTTAGAGCAATCACTTGAGAAATGAATAAATGAAAAGTAGAGTGGGTGTAAAGTGAAGCCTATTTGAGTTGTTTTCATCACTTTAGTGCCTCTTTTATCAAATCACAGAGACACCTGATATCCAGATTCAGAGCAATTCAGCCACAGAATAGCACACAACAAGTGAAATAAAATGTCTCAGTAAATTCAGCAGAGAATATAGACATGCTTAACCACCTTATATTGGCCACTTATGGTTCCTGTCTGACCCCTATTGTTTGTATTAAGAATCACTAAACCCTAAAGTGTGGTCAGGAGTCTGACCCAGCCTGCCCTCATTCAATCAGCTGTTAAGGCTACACCGTATAAGCTGCCACTGCACACAGCCAAGGCCTGGCTGCTTAGTCAAGAACCTGGATGGAACAAGTTGCCGGTTCATTCTGAACTTACAATTTCATGGTCTGGATCCAAGACGAGACTCTTATTAAAGGATGATGTCTGGTCAGGGATGCATCCACACCTGCCCTCTCCTCGGAGAGGTCTACCAGGTACAGCAGCTGCTCGGTTCACTCCGAGAAGTTGTCATCAGCCTCATTCTGTCAGATGAGTAGGGTGTTGAATCTTTCTGAAGTATATCTTTTTCAGTTTATGAGCAGGTTTTGTTGTGTAACTGGTTAACCTCAATCTGTCATTTTTACCGGCTATTTGATTTATCGAGCGTACAGCGCTTTCAGTGTCTCTTAGTAGATCAAGCAGATTCTGTGATGAGAAGCTTTGTTTGAAGGGCATCGTGGTCAAAATGATTTTGCACAAACAAACATTTACTTCTTATTTTGTGGGCACAAGTATCAAAGAACTGGATTTAATGGATGCAGGGTTTAGTCAGAATCTAGTCTATATCTTTGATGTTCCAGGTCCGCGATTGCTCCGTTGCCGACGGAAATTCCGCCGGATTTCACTCATTTAGGCCGGATATCCGTTGCCTTGGGCTTTCTTTGTGTTGGCATTCTAAATTCTGGTCGATTTATGAGGACTATGGTTAACCTTTTCTCAGATCTCTGCAGGGTAAATTCAGACAGCTAGCTAGACTATCTGTCCAATCTGAGTTTACTGTTGCACGACTAAAACAACTTTTGAACGTACACATGTTCTTCCCGAGGCTATTTTGCAGAGGCGCTGTTGCTCTGTATGGCGCTTGTGATTGGTTTAAAGAAATGCCAATAAACCAGAGCACGTTTTTTTCCCATCCCGGAATGCTGTGTGGACTAGCTAGACCCTCCTCCGCAGCGTTGTGGAGGAGGGTCTGGCAGAGCAAGACTAGTCAGAATCTGATATGAGGTTGTAGTTTACTGCTATAAGCGGTTGCATGTCACTGACAAAATGTAGTATCAAAGTAAATGTACTCATTGAATTGTTATAGTATTGCATATTATGTTATTTAACTTTAATGGTTGCATTCATGTCTGATTAGATTTGAATTACTTTATATATTGTTAGGTAGTTTCATCTGTAGAAATGCACATTTTATATACCGATCATATGTTTTATGTGTGAAATGTTAATATGCAAAGTAATTACAGCTATCAAATAAATATAGTGTAGCAAACAGTAAAAATTACAATGTTTCCCACTGAAATATAGTGGAGTAGAAGTTGTAGTAATAATTAGGGCTGCACAATATGAGGAAAATATCTAATTGCGATTATTTTGACTGATATTGCGATTGTGATATGATGCACGATATTGGAGGGAATGATCATTTTGGTGATTTTTGCGAGGATCTGTACCAAAAGAAGATTTTTTCTTT
Source organism: Sander lucioperca (assembly GCF_008315115.2). Lineage (NCBI taxonomy): Eukaryota > Metazoa > Chordata > Actinopteri > Perciformes > Percidae > Sander > Sander lucioperca. Next base: position 30,315,123 of record NC_050184.1, read on the forward strand.
AGTCTGTAGGATACAGTTTGTAGGCCGGGACGTCTCTGCAGCACCACAATACTTAATTCAGAATGGATTGACAGATATTTTGCCTTTAGCAAATATTGCACCCCTGTGCGATTTGGATATTGCACTAGTCCATATTGCGATTTCGATGAAATTGCAATTAATTTGCAGCCCTAGTAATAATAGAACATTACGTGAGTAAATGTACTTATTACATTCCACTGGATAATTCTTAACTCAAATGTTGGAAAAGCAGATAGACTGAAAGAGTAAAAGTTCAATGTGAAAGGTTCAAAATGGAACAATCCTTTTTTTGGTTACTATGGCAACAAATCCTTGAGACAATAGTTTTATTGTCATTAACGATGTCAGTGTGTTTTTTCCCCCTGTATTTACCACCAAGGCTTTTGCTTAGTTTAGACATAGTAACATTATTTAAAACTCTTTAGATACAAAACACAGGCCTTATGTGCCTACAGCTATAGTTGTAATAACATTACCAACACATGATGTAATTGTGTCTTGTGATGATAAATAGCTTGCAATCTGTGTCACAAGTGGTCACAAGCTTTGAACTTCCTCTTTCTTTTCCCTGCAGATGACCGAGGGCAGACTGTGCCAAGTGCAGCTGCTGGATGACAGGAAGCTAGAGCTGCTGGTTCAGGTATGAATGCTGCTGACTTAAAGCGGCTGTAATTCATATTTTTATCATTACAATGGATCAACTGGTTATGTGCAATGTGAAAGGGGTTGCTGGTAATTTTCAACCCATGAAGATTATCACCTCTGCAGTTCCCCTCAGCTCGTATGTGCGTCTTTCAGCTCATTGTTTCTTTTTTCTGGCTCTAACTGTACTGTTATCGTTCACTCTCATTGCGTTGTTTTTTGTTGTTGTTTTCAGCCAAAAAGCTCTAAAAAACTACTTTACACTACCTGCTCAGCATCAAATGGCAGGCAGACGGTCAGCAACTAACTGTTGAACATAGTGAAACATTTGGCAGCTAAAGAGCCAGATATTTCCTTCAAGAGTTGGTGGCAACCAAACCAGAACTGAAAGGAGAGTGAATATTGGACTTTATTCATCAAAATAAATGCTAATGTTGCTCTCTATCTGCTGGACGTGTAAATAAGCAACTTTTTACCTAAGAAGTTCACATCTTGTTTCCTCTGCCTCCAAGTGACCCAAAAAAATCTGTTATTGCAGGTTTAAAAACAATGTAAATATTATGCAGTATGTCTGTGGCATGTTTTTAGTAGGAACGTATTACAAAATGTGTAAAAAGGATTGGAAGGGAGGTATGTTTCCACCTTCACATTCTCCCAAATATATGTGGGCAGTATGTTAACTTAGTGAGAAGACAACTCTTCAGCGGCATGACTTGGGTTAAGTCCCTTAGTATGTGAGCTGTTGAAGTGTCCTTGAGCACAACACTAAATCTTCACTCCAGTGCTACAGTCTGCTCTCTAGTTGATCTTTGAGTCTTACTTCTCTTTTGAGGGATGGAAGCAACAGAGAAAATAATTTCCTCAAGTATCTGTGACACATTTACCAATTATTTTACTCTGGATGTTTACCTAATATTTTGAATTACAGTAGGTTTCCAACTAAATCTAAATCTTCTTCCACAGCCTAAGCTGCTGTCGTACGAACTCCTCGACTTGGTTTCCTCCCACTTCAACCTCAAAGAGAAGGAATTCTTTGGACTCGCATTTTATGATGACAAGTATGTAAATAGTTAGGTTATTTTTTTGTTCAATGGTCTGCATATTTGTGTGTGTGTGTGTGTGTGTGTGTGTGTGTGTGTGTGTGTGTGTGTGTGTGTGTGTAAAATACAGCTTTCTGATGCTTCAGTCTATGTGCTTTTGCAGTGGTCAACGTAAGTGGCTGCAGATGGACCGCAGAGTTCTTGAACACGACTTTTCGAAGAAGTCCGGGCCCATTGCCCTCAACTTCCTGGTCAGGTAATAATTCATTTTTCTCATGCAAATCACAAGATCTCCAGCAGGGAGCACTACTTTGTTGACATGGAGTATATCTTTTAGCTGTTAACAAAATGTCCAGGGTCCTATAACGATTGTCTTGAATGTGTAACTGTTGGCTGAAAAAGCTTTGGCTGTGAAGTGTCTTACTGGTGGTTTTCAGGCTTTTGCACATTATCATAAACTGTCACTCTCACCCACACCTCACACTGCTTACAGAAGTATTCACTAGGAAGAGAAAAGTGCAACTTGAGGATTTCCTATAATAAGCAGCGATAACACATTGACAAAGTATCTGTTTAACCTTTACATTGTTGTGTGTGCATCTGCTTTTATCCTTCATCCTTCAGGTTTTATGTAGAAAACATAACACAGCTTAAGGACATCATAACGGTGGAGTTATTCTTCCTGAATGCAAAATCTGCTGTCTACAATGTAAGAGTTTTTCTCTTGTTTTTGAAGTAATAAAACATAATGCGGCTAGTTGTTTTTGTTTTCAGCAGCTCCCTGATGATACACTGTCTCTGGACCCTTGTAGCTCAGCAGACAATGCCTGCAGGGCTCAGTCACTCTGCTGGCTGGAATGTAAAGTAGACAGTCTAAGAAAATTGTAAAAGAGTTAATTTGCAGAGGTTATTGTAGGGCAACACAGAGAAGATTCTATGTTTAGATCTAGAAAGTGTTCTTCACATGGAACACATGGTCTGCATCCTGCTCATTTTTTTCCTAATTGATCTATTGTGTCTCTCAGGGGATTATAGAAGTGGAAAGTGAGAACGTCTTCAAATTAGCTGCCAATGCTTTGCAGGTTAGTGCTTTCAATAGCTTCATATACATTAATTGCTGCATCTAAAATTCCTTTAAAGCATGTCATCTGATGTTGTTTTTTTCCCTAGGAGGCGAAGGGAGACTACACAAGGTAAGTGCATATATTATCAGCTGGGTAAGAAGTATTTAACAGCAGCAGGACAAGTTAATAGGAAGCTTTTAGGTCACAACGAAAATCAATGGCAGTGCTATGTGAGGTTTACCACAGACTGCTGAGAAGCTTGCACCAGGCAGCTAATGAATCTCATAGTGCTGATAGAAGCCAAGTATTGCAGAGCAGAGGCACCTTTACATTGCAGAGAGCAACTATTATCTGTGTTTAACAGAACTGCCTTTCTGGCCCATATGTGTAGTGTTCAGAGGGAATACTGCAGGTCTTTGTGCAGTTCAACACCTGGTTTTGACCAGCTGATGAAGTAAGATGGTTCAGGAATACAGACATCTTTGTTCATATGTGTAAATTCTTTATTACGGTAGCTGTCGGGGCTGTAACTACCACTCAGGACAATAAGATCATGTCTGTGTATTTCTTCTGGGATTTTGTGGAGATTTCAGCAACTCTGGGAGTTTACAGTCAACAATTTAAAACCCACTCATTTATAGGCTAATTTCAGAAGTTTTTTTAGACTCAGTATATTTACATTTGAGTGCTGGTAGGCCAAAGAAAATAAAGGATTCAGTTTTTCACCAGAATTGTGTTCCTGGCAATGTAGATAATAGAATGTAAACAAAATGCAATTGATTGTCGTGGAAGAAGTTTTCAGAACTTAAATAATAGTTGCAATATACCACAGTGTAAAAATAACTCTGTATTATCTACAAAATGCACATGCGAGGACTTCTTATGCAGAATGGGCCCTTTAGTGTTGGCGCAGCTGTTTGAGATTTCATTTACTGTTGGGCAGTTATTTTTAGCACCCTTGATATTATTAAAGGAAGTCCAGCTGTCAGATAAATGCACTGAAGGCAAAAGTTCACAATTTGCTTCTGAAATGTAGTGGAGTAGAAGTATAAAGTTGCAGAATATTAAAATGCTCAAGTACCTCAAAATTGTACTTTCAGACAGTAATTTCTTGAGTAAATGTACTTAACTGACAAAAACTGTATAAAATCAAAGAAGTGCAGTTAAGATATTGTCCTGTCAACTTCCAACACTGTTATCACAACTATTTGTCTTGTCTGTTTCAGTGATGAAAACACTAGAGGAGAGTTGAAGAAACTACCAACTCTTCCTACCAAAGTACTCAAGGAACACCCATCACTTGCATACTGGTACGCTTACAAGAAAGGCTTGTTTGAAATCTTGCCTACACTAATGAATTGTAAGTCATGCAGGCCTGTAGACTTGACTTTATCACGAAAGCAAGATGCAGTACAGAATATGGATGATTAATATTACATGCAGTGGCTGGTGTAGTTTTATGCAGGAAGTTAGCTTCAGTTAGGTAGCTGAAAAGGCTGGTGCGCTCCATGTTTAGCTACCAGTGTTTTCAGTTAGGCTAGCTAGCCTCTACACAGTGTGTGCCAAGACCAAAAAATAAGAAAAAGAAAATATATAAATACTGTAGAAGAGTAAAATAAATTAGGTTTGAATTTAATTAATCAATGGATGGGCAGTCAAGGAAAAACTTCAAATAAAAGGCTTTTTGTTTTAGTAACAAACTGATTGGTGCTTAGTAAAAGTATAAAGCTATTGTTTTTAATTATTTAACTAAAAAGTATAATTTGTTGATGTATTCAGTTACATTTATGATAACCTTTTACTACATCTAGTCAGTTACGGAGCTACATACACATACAGAACACACAACAGAATGGCTTGTACATCTGTTTAAAGCGTAAAACGGTGTCTTCTTTATGTGACATTGCAGTGAGGATCGAGTAATTGAACATTATAAACAGCTGAAAGGAGTCTCCCGAGGACAGGCCATTGTGCAGTAAGTACTGAAGACAAATGTGGATTTGCTGCAAATGGTTCAACACTAGTAATTAGAAGATGAATGCTATTAAGCTTAAGTCCATTAATCTTCCTCTCACCTCTATTGGCCCTCCCTTCTCTCTGTCTCTCTCTCCGGCACTCCTTTTCTCATCATCTGAGAGAAATCAATAGCTCCTCTTCAGCTGCAGTCCAGTGAATCACACTGATTCACTGGACAGAGATCAAATTCCCATTTATATCTTTTTACATTTCCAAGGTAAACCACATGCAGATGTTAAAAAAAAGCAGCTGCTGGTTTTAATAAAAATTGTTTTTGTTCTAGGTATTTGACGTTAGTGGAATCCTTGCCCACGTATGGCGTGCATTATTATGAAGTAAAGGTAGGTCTTCTGCTGTGATTAATGGGGAATGACAGCTGTAGCACCTGAAACTCGAGTCAACCATCAAGCTGTGTTCTTGCCACACAGGATAAACAAGGGATCCCGTGGTGGCTTGGAATCAGCTATAAGGGCATCGGCCAGTATGACCTGCAGGATAAATTAAAACCTCGAAAGGTAAACATTTCCTGCTGCTCTTTCTCTAAAATGGCTGCTGCTATTTCTCTGCTCCACTAATCCGACTATGGACAAGAATGCACAGGGGTAAGGATTGCTGCTGTTGCACATAGGGTGGTGATTCACCAACCTCATTCACACATCATCTATTTCACTCCAACAAAGGCTGGGCTGCAGCTGCTGCAGCAGACGAGGCCAGACTTGAAAAATTGGAGCAAAATCTCAGTCTAGAGAGCTCTGGCAGTTTGCCTTAATGCGGTTAGTTTTGTATAAAATCTGCGAGAATCATACATACACTATGAACCTGCTTTTCCTGTTTCATTAGTGTTGTATTTAGGGTGTGAGTTGATAGGAGAACCACCCATGTGAGTGATCCATCAGCTATGTTGTCCAGTCTGTGACTCCGGTATCTGCAGGGTGCAGACATGCGGCGCAATGCTGATATAGAAGAGGAGGAAAGTTCAAAACAATTCACATTAATTTACTGGCACTGTTGGCCTGTTCAAACCTGGTAATCACTCCACATGATGCAATCCATCTTTGCCTGCTCCGTTCCAAAATGTTGTGCAAGCAGCCGACCGTGTGCAGGCAGCAGCGTTTGTTTTGGAGAGGAGAAGAAGGAGTGAGCTGGTGATGTCAAAGGGAAAGGGGCTGGATTTGGGGCGTTATAATGCAGGTTCTGAGAATACCTGAGGAGACAAATCTGGAGCTGACAGGAGGAGGAACAAAGTATGGGTTTGTGTTGACAGCAAAGTCAGGGAGGATTTAATAACTTAAGAAACGGGACCTGTGGACATCTATTATACTGGTAAGATTGGATACTTCACTTCTTTGTTTGTTTGGAAGTTACTGTATACTGCAAAACTGAGCTTTTATTCATAAATAACATGTACCAATTTGTATGTTTATTTAAAAAAGAAACATTCTCAATAAATTCTTAAAATGATATACATATATTTGTAATAGTAAAGCTGGATTTTTGCCGCTCCTTGTTACTGAGTACCATGTGGCAGCATTGTGATACAAAATACTCCCCCAAGCAACCACATGTAGTATCCCTTTCTCTGCGCTGTCTGTGTCTAATTCGGATCGTGTCCAGACACAGAGTGAGTCACTGACCCAAATAGATTGTTCATATCTGGCTGTTGTCAGTGAGCACCTGGGTGATACAGGGATGGACGTGATGAGCCATGGAAAGTGTTGCGTACTGCGATAAGTCTTTGTGTAATGTCCCCTTGTGGCATTCTTAGCTTTCTAACACCTGCATTATTGCAGACTTGACATGCCAGGGGGCCAAGACTGTAATGACAGTTCATGTTACAGCCTGGCTTTTTGTTTTCTAACGACTGTGACTGAAACATGCAAGCCAAAACACCTGCGCTACTAATCTTTTTTTCTAATCGTTTATGTGATGTCAGTTATGATGGTCATGGCAGAATTTTGGAATAAAATCATGAATAGTTACCAGGATTGAAGACACAAATGGACATGTTAAAGCCATTATTCTGGCCATATACTGCTGCTCATCTCTCTGCATTCCAGTTTGTGAATTACAGAGCATAATATCAATTTCCCTAATCGACTATTTCTAATTTCTATCCCCAGCTTTATCAGTGGAAGCAGCTGGAAAACTTGTACTTCCGAGAGAAGAAATTTGCTGTAGAAGTTAATGATCCACACAGGTGAGCAGCAGGAGAGATTCTTCTTTGTTAACCGATTATTTAGTTATTTTAATTTTTTTATCGCGCTTACAGTTGCTTAGCCTATAATTTAGTCTCTCTCATTTCAGCATTTATCTTAAGATTCACATCACTGTTGCTTTTGTTTTTTGAATTACCAGTATGTTAAAAATCTCTATCTCAACCCCCGGTTTTGATTTCTTGTGTGTTTCTTGCAACAGGAGAGCAGTAACCAAGCGGACCTTTGGGCAGACGGGCCTACTCATCCACACATGGTATGCCAGCCATTCTCTGATCAAAACCATTTGGGTCATGGCTATTAGCCAGCACCAGTTCTACTTGGACAGAAAGCAAACCAAAGTAAGTGTCAGTCTACTACATTACTTTTAATACTTACTTTTAATACCATCCACTAATCTGTGTTGTACATTTTTTTTGGAATTCTTTTAGACTAAATTAGGAATAGCAAGAAGTGTGGAGGAAATTGCCATGGATCTCACAGAGCACGGAGGAGCAAAAATACACAGACTGGGAGACACAGGCCTGAAGAATAACTTCATAACTGCCAGCAATGGCAGCCTGGTGTCTACAGGTTGGTTATAACTATTCCAGTTCATGAAGCAAGTGTCTATTAAGTTCATGTTTTTATAATAATCATTATTTCAGATCATATTAATGCGCCCAAGTATCTCTGAAGCTATGAAGGATAAACACTGAGCTGTTTGTTTGAATTAAAAAAGTAAAGGTGGCATGATAAAAAATCAGCTCACAGTATCACATAGATGTCATTTTTAGGTGTATGCAAGAATAGTAAGAATATTGTTTTCACAGGTTCAGCAGACTCTGAAATGAGTGAAGAGCAGAAGAAAGAGAAACTCTCTGAACTGAGAAAAAAAGAGCAGGAGATCCAAGATATTTTGGCCAAGAAAACAAAAGAACTGAAGAAGATTTGCCTGAGAGAGGCGGTGAGAAATCATTTTGTATACACTTTTTTTCTCCATGGTGCTACATTTTGCAAAGCACATATATGTCTCTTTTTTTCTGGCACATTCAGTCAGCTGATTTCCCATTATTAAGATGAATGTTTTTTTGCTGTTGCGTTCACTTTAAAGTGCTTTAGGGGAGCTAAAAGTATTTATATGGGACTTATTGTTTTGTGTTTTTCAGGAGCTAACTGGCAAGCTGCCAAAAGAGTATCCCCTCTCTTCAGGTGAAAGACCGCCGCATGTCAGACGGAGAGTTGGCACTGCTTTCAAGTTAGATGACCTTTTCCCCTACAATGAGGTCTGTATTATTCTGTTTGTCTGTATCATGTATGTTAAAGTTGATATATTTCACTTTTGGGGTTTAAAGGATGCATTTGGTGATATTTTATTTTGATATTGTTGTCAACAAATGCCACAAAAAGATCACAACCAATAATGAATTGATCAACAATCAAATATCTTATTCCTCTGTGTCATAGAGCTCAATTGTTGTCCATAAACTGGAGCACTGTAGTTTATGTTGAGTTGATCCCACATACACCGTTCTGGTGCTGCAACAAGGCCTATTTGTTAGCGCACCAAATCTGCAGCTGAAAATAGTCCCCAACAATTGTAGTAGTTATGCTTGTTTGAGTAACAGTAGCCAAAGAGTACAGTGTAGGAAATTCTGGAGACTTTTCGAAAAATGAAACTATAAACATTTTTTATATCCATTTTTAAAGATTTAGTACTTCAATAGCAACCAACTGGCTTGTGCCACAGTGTAGGGAAGTCAGAAAATATTAAGTGACACTGTTGATTTTGTTTTTTTAATGGAATTTGTTGATATTAACAAAACTATAGAACATCACCAGCCTTGTCCTTATCAGTAAGTGTACTCAGCTACTAACTAACTAAACAAAGACATGACAGTATTGTATCTATAGTGTATTTAAAAATATCATCAATGGGCGCCCAGCTAGCTCAGTTGGTAGAGCGGGCACTCATATATTTGTTTACTCCTCGACGCAGCGGGCCTGGGTTCGACTCCGACCTGCGGCCCTTTGCTGCATGTCATTCCCCCTCTCTCTCCCCTTTCATTTCTTCAGCTGTCCTGTCGAATAAAGGCCTAAAAATGCCCAAAATATATATATCATCAATAACGTCAATTTGACATGAAGATCTAATCAGATTATTTCTTTAACACATTTTTAAATGAATAGGAAAAACAGGTGACAATAGCAGTTACTTTATGATTAAGCTACAATATGTGCAGCAGAGTTCTTATTACTTACCGTACACTTATCTCTGGTGACGAGCTGCTTGTGTTTTGCTGCAGGATCCCTTCCTGAGGAACCTGGAGAGCAGATTTGCCCTGCAGCGAAAGATTGTGGAGGCGGCTAAGAAGCTCGCAAATGAGCCAGAACTGTGCAAAACAGTGAAGAAGAAGAGGAGGAGAAACTGTTTGGATGCCATGCAAAAACTCCAGCAGATAGAGGATGAGATGAACCAGTATAGAATCAAGAAAGGGAAAACGCCCACACAGCGGGCCTCAGTGATCATTGCAGGTATGGTGCAGGTTAACCGGTGTTACTGGATTATCATTTAATTATATTCACAGTAAACACGTTATTTTCTCTTTCTCCAGATGAACTCATCCGTTCAGACTGTAGCTCGCTGTCTAGTCTCCCACTGGATGATGGTGAGTGAGACTGACCTGCTGTAACAATTATCATTATGACTACTTTTGAATTAATGAGTGCCAGTATTGTTACCGTGTTTTTTTTTCTTCGTATTCAGATGACTCAGACGGTGTCAGTCAGAGGCCACGGTCACGGTCGGTCCAAGGTTCCCCTCAGCTCAGTCCGATGAGATCACTGGGAGCAGAATATGACGTGGAAAGACGAAAGGGATCTCCGAGGGAAAATCACCAAAACAAGAACCACAGCAGGTGAGGAAACAGATTTCCTGCCTCTGTGAAGTATAACTTGTTTCACAACGTTTGATTTTATTGAAAAGCTGTTGTTGTTGAATGAAGCAATTATTTCATGTTTTGGCAGAGTCCATGATATTTGCTGTGTCATGCGGCCTCATTCCTTTCCTCACATCTCATCTCATCCCCTTTTTCCTTTTTCTTTTTTTTCCCTCCTCTCCACACCCTTTTAGATTAGCTTTTGAAGGCCAGGATGCATCCCACTACTACCAGAATGCAAGAGAGGTGTCCTCCACCCACAGTAGTCCTTATAAAACCCTTCCCAGACCTAGAGATCCACGCAGCATGCCTCCCACCCCGGTTATGACCCGCAATGCCTACAGCAGCAGCCAGCTCAGGTGTGATCCGCTGCATTACCAACCCAATATCTTTCCTTCTCTCCAACATTCACTTCACTTCAACCTAATCCCCACTTCTCTCCAACCTAATAACCTTTAACCAAAGCTCCCATACAAATCCCTAACATTTATTTTAACTAATAAATCCAGAAATATTATCCCATGACTGATTTTGTTCTCTTAGGAGACAGCTTTAAAAGTTGTGTTCTTGTTGCAGGTCGGAAGCGTCTCCTCATAGCTTCAGGCATCGCAGCGGGAGTCTGGAGTCGCAGCCCCAGCTAAGAAAAGACACAGACTCCGAGAAGCCCGTCTTTATGTTGTCACCAGCCCACCGCAGCAACAGCACAGAGGTGTTAGAGGATTGCTCGTCCTACACCAGCCAGTCCAGTCTGGACTACTGTGGGGCGGCCAACTCCCACTACAGTACACTGGACTCCCGAACCTCAACCATGCATCGTCTCCACAGGAAGGTGGAAGTGTATGGAAATACTGGGAGTATGCCCAACTTGGTCCAGCACCATTCTGGTTGTAGTTATTCATGTGAGACCTCACCACACTATGCACCCAGTGCCTACTACGTCGCTGGCTACCCCTGCCCGGACATGGAGCCTTACTCCAACGGTGCCTACGTGTATGAGAATGAAGTAGAAGGCCACTACAACGTCAACCCTTCCTACCAAATAAATGGGTATCATGGACATGACAGATTCAGGAATTACAGCAGTGACCGGGCAGATAGTCTTTCCCAGAATCCCTACGCAACAGTGAGGCCGCCGCGGAACAGAGAGGGGCCCAGGAATGAGCTGTTGGCCAAGAACATGCAGAAGGCCCTGGTGGCGGAGCATCTAAAAGGCTGGTACCACCGAAGCAGGGGCCCCAGGGAGGGAGGGAGGGGGATGCTGGCTGGATATGACTTCGACAGCGGCTCTCAGCTCAGCCTGGGCTACCAGACCATGCCAGCAGCCTTCAGCCACTCCAGCAGAACCACTTCCTTTTCATCAGGTGAGATAATGTCCTTCATCAGTTTGAAAAAGTCAAGTCAAATGTATTGGTGTATGGAAAATCTCCCAAGAAAATATAATTTAATAAAACCTTTTTTTGGCTTCTTCTAAAAAAGGACAGATACAGTATATTTACGTATATATCTGTTGTAGGTTGTTAATCATATATATATATATATATATATATATATATATACAGTATATATATATATATATATAGGGCTGGGCGATATGGAGAAAATCAAATATCACAATATTTTTGACCAAATACTTCAATATCAATACGGCAACGATATTGTAGTGTTGACTATTGGTGCTTTCACAAAATATTTACACAATGAGATTTTTGATAAATAATCATCGTAATGTGGATATAATGACTAAGTGGGTAAAGGCAAAAAATAGAACAGTTACAACAGTCTGGTAAGTTCAGAAAATGACATCACTTTACTGTAATGCAGCCTTTAAAACCAGGAAAAGACAAGTCTTATGCCATATTACGATATTACGATATCCAAAATCTAAGATGATATCTAGTCTCATATCACGATATCGATATAATATCGATATATATATATATATATATATATATATATATATATATATATATATATATATATATATATATCTCCACGATGTTCCACTTCCGGGATTGCTCCGATGCCGCCGGAAATTCCCCCGGATGTCCCTCAGCCTTGTGTTGGAATTTTAAACTCCAGTCAATGGTTACCTGCTCCTCCCCCAATGTGAGTTTGCTGTTGCACGACTAAAACAACTTTTGAACGTACACGTTCCACCAAATAAAGTTCCTTCCTGAGGCGATTTTGCAGCGGCACCGTTGCTCCGTCCGGCGCTTAGCGCCGCCCATGACGATTATGATTGGTTTAAAGAAATTGCAGTGTGGACTAGCCAGACCCTCCTCCACAGCGCCGTGGTGGAGGAAAGTCTGGCAATGCGAGACTATTAATCACATAATAGATTTTTTTACCATATCTAATTCTCCCTCACTCTGAATTCCTACACCACACCTTAAAGAGCTGCTAATCTATCCAAGACATGTTTATGAGGGTATCAGTGGAGAGTGTAACTTGCTGTGTCCAAAACTTTTCCAGGCTGCCAAGAATAGAAGTCTGGGAGAAAGCCCCACTTTGTGCCTCTGATGTATTACTGTTAGATTCACATAGTCACAGTCAGTCATTATAGTCACTGAGCAAAACATTTTTGTTGTTTTTGGAAAGATAAATGCTTGGTGGTTGAGTTACTGCTGATCTAAAGGTAGTTCCAGAATTTTCAAAGACTCCTCTAACCATCTGGATTTAAAAAGCTTTGTGTCTGCTGCACGGATTTTTAACCTGTTTCCCAAGTTGTGACACTATTTCCTAAATCAGGTAGCCGGAAATAACAATTGAGTCACAATTTAGGGAAAGGGATTGAAACCTTTATTGCGTAACCTTTTGATATTAACAAACGTCCGTTACATTCAAGCCATTGCCAAATGAGTTGATACGAAGCTAATTGAGACTATCAGCTCCACACAACTCTCTGTATTTCTCAGTATGGCTGTGTTTAGAAACTGTTGCAGAAAATCGAGTGAAGATAATTACCTCTTCTGAAGAGTCCATCATGTTTTCTTAATCCTCCGTGTCCTCCTTGGCTACTGGCAACTGCGTAGAGGAGGGGTGGGGATGATGTGCGATCACGGAAGGCTTGTATCATGTGGATGCACCAACAATTTTGTTGTCATTACATAGAATTCCTCATGGGAGCGACAGAAATACACACTACAGCTTGAAAGTCGTTCTTATTGAATGTAATAGTGAGATATGAGATGCCCAAACTGGTACTTGTAATTTATTAAAATGTGTATTAAAAGGTTTAATTGAATATAAATAAATTGGTACAAAAAGAAACAAAAAAAGGTTTTGCAAGTTTGTAAGTTTATATCATAAATTTGTGAAATTCCAATGTAAAGTGGCAGTAACGGCACTGTAATAACATATTGCCATATCATGTGAAGGGTAATTGTTTGTTTCGCATTAGTGACGTTTAGCTGGACTTAAGAGTGCTTCCAATAACAACAATTACTATTGAGTTGCACTCCAACATCAGCTGAGTATTTTTGCTTTTGTCTTGTTTGCAGTGTCCTCAGTGGAAAGCACAGGAAACTGGCGCAACCAGCTGGCAGTCGGCCTGACCGAGTACGATACACCCGACACACCTCAGTACCCACACCCTGGGGCGCCTGCTTCTCCGTACAACCGCAGTCCCTCACACAGCAGGTGAGTGCTACTGTACAGTTCACTAAATCTCCGCACTGAGCTGTGGATGCACAAGAAAGTGAGCCAATCACAGACAATTGGGGGTTGTTCTTTCAGTTTAATTATTAGTGGAATTTTAGATAAAGTCTGGTTGCGGATACAATAATTAGCCTGCTAATGTCCCGTGTCGATGCTCAGTGGGAGGTCAATGCCACTCCTGTTTCCTGTAATGCATGTTGCAGTCTAAGGCCTTTGTTTTGTGTGCAGCTCTGCCTGTCTGTCTGGATAAAACATCACTTTATATTTCCCTGCATTTGTAAGAAAGAGCTGTGCTTGTCTGACCTGAAGCTATTTTGCTACTAACAAATCTAACCACGAGGACCTTCTCTTTTTCTTCCTACCTTTCTTCCTGCCTTTCTTGACTTATGATTATTGCTCATGTGTGCAGATTTCCTCCAGAAAACAAAGTGTCCGACACAATGCCTAAAAAATCAGAGTCAGTTGAGGTGGTTGGCTCTGAGGCCACTAGTACAGATGAACCGTCAAACAACCACTCTAGCACTTAAGGGTGAGACCAAACACAGCGGGTTGCTTTGTGTCGTGTTGCCACACTACTTTTGACATCCCATCTTCATCTGTGTGTCACTTCTGTATAGCTTATTTAATGAAATCATCCATATTTTCATATTGTGGTCAGCTGGTTTCTTCATGCACATAGCATCACTTTTGTATTTGTACAAAAATATTCCACTCATTATCTTGATGATCTTGCACCTGAGAGGACATGCCTTTAAGTTGTTTATCACACATTCAGATTCATTTCCACGCTTCCCATTCATTTTTTTTTTTTTTTTTTTTTTTATGGGACCAGCCATGCAATGCATTTTGGTAGCGTCGCAGGGACTTTGGAGAATGGGGCGTTGAGTCGCCCGCTCCTCATTCGCATAAAGTTAAATCCAGGCAACTTTATGCAAATGAGCAGCGGCTGGCTCGGCTCAACACCTCTCAAAAACTGACGACAATCTTTTAAACTGACCGTTATCGATCTGAAATGAAGACAGATGCAGCAACTGCATAGCATAGCCTATTTATCAGCATAAGATGTTTTCAGAAACGTGTTTCGGTGAACTATTTTCATAAAATAAGAGAGCAGAGCAGTGCTTTGAGCTAAATGCTAACATCAACATGCAAACATGTTCACATTAACAATGCTAACCTGCTGATGTTTAGCAGTTATACTGTTTACCATGGTCACCATTTTAGCTTAGCATATTAGCATGCTAACATTTGCTAATTAGCTAAACAAAAAATACAGCTGAGTCTTATGGGAATGTAATTCTTTCTAAATATTGGACAAATAAACTTTTTGAGCTGATGTTGGTGCCAGATGAAAAGTCATGGCTCACCAAAGTTATAACAATTCAACCTGAAGAGAACACCACGAATGTCCAAATTCTTGGCAATCCATCTATAGTTGTCAAGACATTTCTCTAAACTAAAAATGTCAACCTCAAGGCTAATAAAAGTTTCCATTTACTCCATGAGGCCGAAATCATGTTGCATGCCTTCACAAAGTAATGTGGACTTTTTGGTGTATTGCAATTCCATTTCCATTCCTCAGTTTTTTAGGTTAAGTCGTTTGTTCCTTGTTCTCAAACAGTTGAACTACAGTTGATTTGACATATTATTGTCTCACTGTCTGTACAGATTTTACCTGGATGGAAGCTACATGAGCATCCGCTGAAAAGGACCAAACCAAACTTTGGCACAAACAAAGCCATGGCCAGCAGCATATGACGGGGGTGAAGTTAAAACACACATAGGCTGTACCCAAACATTTGTTGCTGCCATAACCCTGTCTTGGGAGATGTTCTGTCTGTTAGTTTTTTTGTTGGCAAAGTCTATGTGTACGCTGTCCTCATGTTAAAGTAACCTCTGAACACAGTGATGACACTCTTGAATGACTTTCCCATGTGCCTTGGATTGGAAGAATTGTACAGGCAGATGAGAATGTGTCAAGGAACTTTAAGATGTTGCACAACCACACTGGATTCAAACCCTTTTGTGTTTTAAAGATGAAAAATGAGGCAAAAGAGTGTTTTTACTGAAATCCAACTCTGTGTATTTTAGCAGGAGCTTGCTACTGCCTTATACAAAACAGTAGGTTATAGAATAAAAATGTTTTTCACCACTTTCATCCCAGTAAATATATAACATCCAAATTGAAAATAAAGCTTGAACATGTTCACAATGTGAAAGTACAAGAACTGAATTGATCAATCATTAGAGCAGACTGTGTATTTGATGACTATCCATTTCTTCCTTTCGTTAAACTTTTAATCAGAATATGTTCTGTCAATATTGTTTATAGAACCATTTGTATTTGTCGGTGGCGTAATGTGTTTTAAATTGCATGGTAAGGATATAATTTCTTTTGATAACTTCTTTTGATATTAACAGAAGGCCACTGCCGTAAAAAAACACCTATTCAAGTCTCATTGTTTGTTTTCTCACACATCTGTACAGTGAGGTGACGTTATATGTTGTTAGATGTTGTCATAAAATATTTTCCACTGGGAACCAGGATGTGAATAAATACATGTGTGACACATAGACGGCTGTTGTCACTTTCTTTGAGAGGCTTGTGTGGCTGGTGAAAAAAACGCTTCGGGTTCTGTTACTGAATATGTAAGTAAGGAATAGTTCAACTTTTTGGTATTCGCTTTCTTGCTGAGAGAGCTAGATGAGAAGATTGACAACACTCCCTTTTATATGTCCATCAAAATATGGAACCCCAGCCAGCAGCCGGTTAGCTTAGCTTAGCATAAAGATTGGGAAATGGATGGGGAACATCTGGCTCTGTCCAAAGGTAAACATATTTTTCAAAATGTGAATGTTCAAAATCTGAATTTTCAGCCAAGAAATTCCTGCTAAGTATGGTTACAACTGTGCTATGAGTAATGATCTAAAAAAAACTGAGACAGAAGAACTGTCTTAACTGTTAGTATCCATTCTCCTATTGAGAAATGGCTTCTTCATTACCTCTTCGGGCTCAATATCATGTGTTTGTTGTGCAGCACTTTAGAGGTTATGAGCTCTGGGCGGCTGGGAGGAGCTCTGTGTGCATTAGACAGACCACTACCAGCCCAGTGAATATGATCCACCTGCTGCTGTCAATCCTACACGTTCCTTTGCCTGAAGCAACTGTCATCCCAAAAGAACCTGATGGCCAAGCCAGCTGGGAGCAGGGGCTGAAAGAAGAATTTTAGCATGGCTCCCTGCTTGTACCTTAAATATCTTCCATGCAGTTCACAGGATTTAATTTTAGACTCCACATGCGGTAGGAGCAAACGGTTCCTAGCTGAAGTCAAAGTCAGAGGCTTCTCAGTTTGCTCTGTCCTGAGTCATAGATTGGACAGAAGTTGTCCTTCCTTTTGATATCAGCAGAAGAAAGAAGTTGACGCAAATATGTCAAACAGTAGGACAGACTTTGAGGATCTCAATGAAGAGGATATGGACGAGGATGAACTCCTTGCAATGCTTTCACCCGAGGAGCTTAAGGAGCTCCAGAGTGAGATGGATGTTATTATTGCCCCAGATGAGAGGGTACCGGTGGGGCAGAGGCAAAAGGACCAGACGGAGAAGCCTCCGACAGGGACATTCGACCACAGATCCCTGGTTGGTTACCTCTACTGGGAGAAAGAGTCCAACCGTATGCTTGAGGAAGAAAGAGTGCCTGCTACTCTGCTGCCCAGTGAGGTAAGAAGTCAAACCCTTAAATGTTTAGGTGCAGATCAATTTAGATTTAAATGTTACAGGCACAATTTTAAAAAAAAGTGTTTGGAATAACAAACCTTGGTCTGATGTTGTTTTCATCAGAAAGCTTTGAGGGAGGAAACTGAAAAGAAAGACGAGGAAGAAGATGTGGAATATGAAGTAATAGAGGAAGTCATTGAGGAAGAAGTTGTAGATGATACAGATGGAGAGGCAATTATAGAGATCATTGAGGAAATTGTTGAAGAGCTTGATGAGAGAGATGAAAATGTTGATAAGGATGAAAAGGACAAAGGGGTGGATGAGGAAGATGAGGAAGAGGTGAAGTCACTTGTGAACAATGGCAAACATGAAAATATAGACAAACCTGTAGATCCTCCAGACACTAACAGAGAAAAAGTGTCAAAAAACAATGCAGATGACAATCAGCCTTTTCCAGACACAAAGGAGAAGAGTGAGAGCGTAGCCCCAAAACACAGCACATCACAAGTTGAAGAGAAAGAGGAAATTCAAACTACAGACTCTTCGCTTCCCAAAGAGGCTCCAGAGGAGCCCAAAATAAGCAAAACCAATGATGAGCCCCCGCCGAAAGAAGA
Source organism: Sander lucioperca (assembly GCF_008315115.2). Lineage (NCBI taxonomy): Eukaryota > Metazoa > Chordata > Actinopteri > Perciformes > Percidae > Sander > Sander lucioperca. The sequence continues at coordinate 30,333,025 of NC_050184.1, forward strand.
GAGAAAAATTAACAAATTACAACTTCCAAAGCTGGCATTCAACAATATAAAAATGACATCAAGACCCTCAGGAAATGAGACAAACTTGGAGTCGACACTCGACAAAATCCGCAACAACAACCCATCTATCACTGAGGTAAACCTCAACAACATAGAAAACATTCCCAAAGAGATGCTCTTGGATTATGTCAACGCTTTGAAGAAGAACAAACATGTGAAAACCTTCAGTATTGCCAACACTGGTGTTGATGAAAACATAGCTTTCAACCTGGCCAACATGTTACGAGAGAATCGCGGCATCACCACTTTAAATATCGAGTCCAACTTTGTAACCGGGAAGGGCATCGTTGCCATCATCCGCTGCCTCCAATTCAATGAGACTCTCACAGAGCTGCGTTTTCACAACCAGAGGCACATGTTGGGTCACCACGCAGAGATGGAGATCTCACGCCTGCTCAAGGCCAACAACACCCTCCTGAAGATGGGCTACCACTTTGAGCAGCCGGGGCCCAGGATGGTGGTGACCAACCTTCTAACCAGGAATCTGGACCGCCAGAGGCAGCTGAGGAAGGAGGAGCAAAAGCAGCAGCAAGTGAAGGAGCAGAGGGAGCTGATGCAGATGTATGAGAACAGCCTAAACCTACCGCCTGGTTTACTTGAGATGCTCGGCTACATACCGCCTCTAGAAGTCCTGCAGGAGTATGGGCTTGTCCCACCCTCGTTTGAACTGAGCACTGTACCTCAAACCCACCACCAGACGGTACAGCCGGAGCCTCAGAAGCAGCTCAAACACAAAAGCACTCCCAAACAACCCAGTGCCGAACCAGCAAACACATTGAGGGACGTCCAGTTGAAGAGGACTCCCAAGAAACGTGACCCTTTTCTGGACCTGGACCCGAGGGATAACAGGAGACCAGAGAATGCAAGTTTCAAACTGAGGAAGACTCCCAAAGAGAAGGATGCAGGCAGTGGAGAGGTGGCAGATGAAAGAGAAAACCTGACTGACGTGATTAAGACTTTGAAGCCCATCCCTCGCAGACGACTGCCACCTAAGGTTGATGTCACACCCCGCGACCAGCTCCTAGATGCAATCAAAAAGAGCAACGTGGCCTATCTCAAAGCTGTGAGTATCCAAGAATTATTACTGTGAGATCTATCAAGATGGGATCCTGTGTTTAGGAGTACTTTTAACATTTGACAAGTTAGTTTTTTTAACGGGTTAAAATGGTTACTGTTGATGGTGTTAGAGCTCTCAAAACATGTGAATGCCTATAATGCCTATTATCTAACTTGTTTTACAGCTTGTAAGGTGTTCTAGTAGGGTAGTATAGAAATCGAAGTCATCTTTTCATTCTTACCTTTGTCGCTGCTTGCAGGTGCCGCTCCCTAAAGTTCTGGAATCAAGTGAAACGAGTCTCCTCTGAGGCTGCAACTTCAGCCGTTTGTTGTTCTTCACCATATAGTTTTCTTTATTTTACATGTATTCTCAAATGCACTGTGCAAAATAAGAGTGAACCATACTTTCCTAACACATAAAACATATTGGCTGGTTGTTGTTTAAGTCTTGTGTGGTATTCATATTTTTGTTACATAGCCAATGTTCCCGGGTCTGGTGGACCCACCACATTATTAGGCTTTTAAATCAATACAACCATAACAATTTATGTAAAAATACTTAATAGGTGTTTACTTTAGCCCAATTGCCCAATTTTGTTCTTCAGAGAAAATGAGCCAAGGCCAATGAGTTTGAGTTAGAAGAAATAACAAATAGCATAATTTTTCTTTTAGCAAACATTGAAAATGGGTCCCACAGACCCGAACACCACACAAGGGTTAAGTCTTGTGTTGTTATCACACTAAATGCTGTCTTTAGGAAGTCGTAACAATAAAGGTACTAATTAACAACACCCTATTCAATTTAAATCAAAGTAGATAACCTTGTCATCATTTGCTATTGACATTGCTCATATATTTCTTAACATGTTGTGCACATAAAATTGATTTTTAGAGTAGTTGTGTTAGATTAAATGTTAGATTTGCATTTGCTATAAAGAAATCTTCCACTTTTGCCTCAGGATTGTTTTTCCTTTAAATGGAATAGCACTCAGTGCCAAACTAAATGGATCCCCAGTGAATCACTGCAGTCACTCCCAGTTATTTTCTTCTGATTGTTAAAGGTGTAGATGTGAAAAAAGAACAAATTACTCAATGAGAGATGAGTCAGAATCCTGGAAATCTGATTCCATGTATTAATCAAACTGAATCGAATGACAGTATGTACACACTTGGAGGGGATATTCATTAGTTTGCTATTCAGTAGTGTTATAAACAAGCTTTTTTATTTATTTTAGGAATAGGCAACAATTCACTACTTTGTTTCACAGAAAGATTAAACCCAAATAAGAACTTAATTTTGTGATATATAAATATGTCTATATATTCATAAAGAGACTCATTTGGAAAAAGACTACAACGTAAATCCGGTTATTTTTATTTTTAGAGGACAGCCATGTTTTACTTCCAGTTCTGTGATTTAATCACAATTCTCATCACTTTGCAAAAATGAAAAAGTCACATAAAAACATAGAGAATATATAAGATAGCATCCATATAACATAGTCTTTCTGAACTGCCATTTGTGAAGGCAGCATGCACAAACTGCAGTTAATGTGCACATGTGGAAAAGCAAACAGGAAACAACTGCTCTTACTATCAGGACTAACAGCACTGAAAAAGAACACCTAATGTTACAGATGACAGATTTAATTTAGATTCTATTTTTAACCAGGGAACAGGATTTGATCCCAACAGAGAATGGGGAAAATAGCATGGGAAGTTAATTAATTTAATCACTCATTTTGTCTCATTCCCAAAAGTATGTACTTTGTATCCTGTAGCCATTTTATACATTCCTGCATGCTATATTAAAAAAATAAAGACACCTCAGAAATAACAACAAACATGTACATACCATGACATAATATTCAAACAATTAAGCGGCACTTGCCATTCATTTTTCAACATTGCATAGCTGTGATCAGAATAGATACACTCAGGCCAGCCTGTATGGTCAGGAACTGTGTGCACACATCTTTTATTTTGAGAATAGGAATATTTCAACTCCAGGATTATTAGTCAGGCCATATAACCATGTCTACACAAGAAGCAAACCGGTCTCAGATCAGTATTGATACAGCTCTTGGAGTGACAAGATGGGAGTTATTGCTGTTTAATAAGCAGTTAACAGTTGACTGGGTGTTGGGTAATTTAAACATGCTTGTTTTGAGGTAGCAAACTGAAAGGATCTGATTTCTTCTTTAGAACAAACACAATTGATATCTATTAACAGCATTAGATATTGTGTTCAGACATTCTGCTTCATTTTGCTGAAATAAATACTCAGTCATCATGTGGAACAAAGTGTGTCGTTGACAAGGGAAATGATTTGTTTTTGGAACATTTTGACACAGGGATGCCGTTTGGTAACCTTTGGTGCCTCTCAACATCCAATCCACGCTGTGATTGTGCAAATCGTGCTCTAAAATGTTACTATCCATCTGTGAGTACAGTCACACAAAAGTATAAGACAATAAAGTAAAACGAAATGCATAAAAAGAATGGGAATGCAAACATTAGTAACTTTACATGTATATAGGGGATAAAAACTCAACAAATGGGACTATACTATGGACATTTTGGCACATTTGGCTAGAGCATTATTCCTTCAGTTTGCTTTCAATGAAATCCTGAATCTTGTTCATTTTCTCCTCCTGCTGATCCAGGAGGTCCATGATGATGCCCATGGGGGTTTTCTTTAGCCCAACTCCCTCAATCTTGTTCTCCAGTCTGTTCTTCATGTTGCGCAGTCTCAGGGAGGCATGAATCAGAATTACTACAGGAAAAACAACAAGGTATTATTATGTGACAATAAAAACATACATTTCAGTGTCTCAAACTTAATAGACAATTTTCTCTGGAATAGATCTTGGGAAATAAGAAAACAAAATGTGATACTGTTGCTACTAAGACTTTACAGCAGGTGTAAGGATCGGCGTATCTTTTATTCCCATGGCAAGCAGATACTGAATACATGACATCAGCCAGTAAATGTAGTTCTGTCCAAATCAACAACCCATAGCAACCCGTCAACACAGACAGGAGTGGGCAGGCCTCCTGGGAAGCGATCAAACGGCCTCATCTATCCCCCATTATGTTAGAGCTGCTACATTTGCTCTAACGATCCAACCCATCAATTATCTAAAACCACTCTGCTGACTGCCTGACTCAACATTTATTTAGAGAGCTGTAGCAAATCCAAAACTATACCTCTGAACTACAGTATACAGGTCAGTCTGTAATGCTGACTTTTTTTTGCAAGCTGTGTCATGAGTGAATGCATGTCAGTGATACTGTACACGCTGTTCAATCCCTACAGTGAGTCAGAATGAGAGCGTCTGGAAAAATTTGTTCACCCACAGAAAAACCTCAGTTTTTGCATCCCTGTGTGACTCACCGTCTCCCTTTACAGTTTAGCATATAACATTAGTCAACGAGTGCTGCAGTATACTGGAGGGAACACAACTTAAGATTCTAATTAGACAAGGCCAAGCACTAAATCTAGATATATACTTAATGTAAACGTTGTTCCTTAAGAGAATAAGTATCTTAGTCACATACCTTAAATGTAAGTGTTGTGAAGCTAAATGCAGGTAAAATAACTGGTGTTAACAAGGCTTATTTGCATCAAAACTAGCAGATGTTTTGCATTTTTGTGTCAAAAAAAAAATCAGTGTTGAATAAGATACAGAAAGAGAGAAAGGGATGCGTGTGTGATTCCTCTTATAACTTCATTTGCACAAAGGCCATGCCCTTGAATTACAAGAGGGAGGGTGTGGAAACCTAAAGAACACAATCAAGAACAACTGACAGCTACATATTTACATGTTCTATTGTGTGATGTATGTGTCTTTAATTTACCAGGTCAAGCACCTACAGAAGAGGTCATGGCAACATTGGCAAAAATGTTTGTTTTTTTTTAAAGAGAAAAAGTCAAACTTGTATTGTTGTACTTGGATACTTGTATTGATCTTGGAAACAGCAGTTTGATGTTATCATGTGACCAAAATACCATATTCATATGGTAACAATTAAAAACCATCTCCATGACAACTGAACAAACTCCAGTTTCCACATGCCATGGACTCAACTTTTTTTTCATTCCACAGTGGGAATTGTTTTAGGGGACTATAAAGTGCATTCATTTCATATTAGAATTCAGATCGTCAAATAAAATGGGGGAGAGCTACTATAGTGCACTATTTGGCATATAGGAGGAGATTTCTGACACAGCCTGAATATAATTTTATAACTAAATTATCCATTCACTTTTTGAAAGTAAACAGAACACCTTGTGACTTACACAGCAAAGGGAAGGTGATTCCGAAGATGAAGACCATGACGCCACCACACAGCGACAACAGAAAGTAGCTGGTGACCATGACCACGATGACAAACAGAGTGGGATTCTTCCTTTTGAAGTTCTTAACTATGGCCTGGTTCTCTCCTGCCCACACTGAACCCACGAAGACCAGCGTCACCACAGCTCCTCCCAGAAACATGCCAAATGGGTTCAGGAACCTGAATATTGGAACATGAAAGTGACATTTGATGTGCTCCAGTGGGTGTAGGCATTTTGCTTTCAATAGCACAACCTGGTGGTACCAACAACAATAGCTAACATCCTGGCCAGCTTAGGGCAGATGCCTGCAGTAAGGCCTATATACTAATGGCTATAGCATGCTCTATTCAAAGAAAACTACCAAACCAGCTTGATATATGCAAAATCACGACCAACTAGCAGCAGTGATAAGTGTCTGTAGGATCTCCAGATCCAATGTAGCTCATCAGTCAATGTAGCTAGCTAGGTTCTCAGAAACAACCCTGGTAAATTCATTTTAAGTAAAGAGGATCTGTTAACCGTTTCCGTTGATAATATGAAGCACACATTCTTAGTTGCTGCTGTGTAGCTTAACTGCTATAGGCCAAGAAAGGTACATATCTAAAAGGCACAGGCTACAAAGAGCTGTAAGGGCTCAACAATAAGTACAGAAATAGCCTGTGTGGCCATAATGGGTGTGGATAGTTCGGTATGCAGGCTAAATAAACACAAAACCAGAGATGCTAGCTTGCTTCCGTTCGCAAGCTGCCAGGACTCACCCTACAATGAGGAAAACCACCAGTGCCACGGCGAAATAATTCGTTTGGTAGTACAGTAAATTACTGATCACTCTGTTGTTCCACTTTGTTAAATCTCCAAACTCAGGTTTGGCGAACCGGTCCCTTCCGGGGAAGAAATCATCCCAAGGTCTGAGAGGTGCAAGCTCTATCTTGGCTGCCATGTCTTCAACGTGTAGCTAGTGAAACGACACAAGAACACAAACAAAACCCACACGCGCTGCGTAATATTTGACAGGCCAGCTGATCACCGTCTGGTCTGAACGTGGAGGAGGGGAGTCAAACAACATGCCGTACTCTCGCTCCAGATCTCACGAGAGTCGGATTATCGAAGATGTGTTTGGAGTTTTAGACTTGCGTTCTAGAATGCGCAGCAGCACCAATCAAGTGATGTGGCCTAATATAAAACAACATCTAAAAGAAACGACTTTCCCATGTAGGCAATAAAAGAAACCACCACGTTGTTTTTTTATTCAGACACACGTTAAGGCAAGCAGGAGAAAAATATATTTTCCCTGTATGGGCAGTTTCTGCTGCTGTGTGCAGCTTTGACACTCTGGAACACAGCAGACACAATCGGGGACATGGGACCGTGAAAGTATGGCGGATGCCGAGGAGCCGTAAGTTCCAATGAACGAAAAATATGATTTTATCGTAGATAAACTCGCGCCTGTTGTCGTTAACCCAGCTTGCTTAAACTCGTTTTACTCTCTTCTTCCAGGGAGAAGAAAAGAAGGCGAATAGAGGACCTGACTGAGAAGTTAGTGACGAATGCAAAATAAAGGTCTCTGACTGGCAGTAGGTTTGCGTTGCGCTCTGAGCAGCGACTGCCTGGCCAGGAGACATGAAAATAAACATTTCAGCTATGTACATTAATAACCCAGTTAGCTGTTTGTACAATTCGTTCACACAATTCACAGTATCAAACATATCGCGGAGACCCTTGCTGTACAAATCCTGCATCCTCCTTTCATGACAAATCCCAAATGCACATAGCCTTCAGTAGCTGTGTACCATTTCATACTAACGTTACATAACTGAGCAGGTTTTGAGTATTTAGTGTGTACACTCAAATAACTCAGAAATGCATTCTTATAAATACTTGACTTGTGAGTGTGATGTATACTTATATCCCACAATGCAATGCACACAATTAAAAGTAGAAACCTTAGAATTGGTAAACGGTGTGTAAAAACAATAGTGGTGAAAAGAAAAGAAAGAAAAGTTCAGTTGACAGTGGCAATCCAAATTTACAGTTGATGTTCGATGTGGTATTATATACTTTCCTGTTAGTATGAAATAGTATAAGTATATTGAGTTCTTGGATTCTAATTGCATTATTAGAGGGATGATCATTTAAGTTCTGGTACTTGTACTGTAAGTTCAGTATATGGTGTGTTGTGTGTCCAGAATGGCTGTAGATGGTGGACACAGGGACGGTGGTTGTGACTGGGATGGCCGGTGGAATCATGTGAAGAAGTTTTTGGAGAGACCTGGCCCGTTCACCCATCCTGACTTTGAGCCAAGCACTGAGGTGACCATAGAAATACTTTATGGAAACAGAGAGCATTCTTTTAATGCATTGAACAAATCGTTCTAGTGTGATAAAGCTTGTAGCTTCACACTGTCGAGTGGTAGTGATATTTCAAATCCCAGTACATTCTTATTCTTTAAATAAAGTGTTTTTTTTTCTTTCATCTCAGTCTCTACAGTTCTTGTTGGAGACATGCAAGATTCTGGTCATTGGTGCTGGAGGACTTGGATGTGAGCTCCTCAAAAACCTGGTAGGAAATAGCTTTAATCTATGTTAAATGAATGTACTGTTAAAGTGTAAGCTGAGCAAACACACAAACTATCCTCACTGCTTGCATCTTTAGATACGTTCTTACTTAGTCTTGTTTTGTTTTAGGCCCTGTCTGGATTTCGCCTTATTCATGTGGTTGACATGGACACAATTGATGTGTCCAACCTCAACAGGCAGTTTCTTTTCCGGTAGGCATCACCTTTGTTCTTGATCATCATAATACGTAATCCGACCTGCGGCCCTTTGCTGCGTGTCATCCCCTATCTCTCTCTCCCCCTTTCATATCTATCCACTGTCACTATAATAAAGGGAAAAGCCCCCAAAAAATAATCTTTAAAAAAAAAAAAAAAACAGTAGTTTAATATTAGACAAATAGATTTTGTGGTAAAAAAAAAATTCGATGGTGTGAGATACTCCTTTACGTTTTTATAATATTTCCTCTATTTACATAATGCAGAAAGATAGTATGGTGTAATAGGGTTTGTACAAAGGCTTAATTATTATTATTATTTTTTTAAGATTATTTTTTGGGCATTTTTAGGCTTTTATTTGACAGGACAGCTGAAGACATGAAAGGGGAGAAAGAGGGGGAATGACATGTAGCAAAGGCCCGCAGGTCGGAGTCGAACCCGGGCCAGCTGCGTTGAGGTGTAAACCTCTATACAATATGGGCGCCTACTCTACCAACTGAGCTATCCGGGCGCCCACAAAGGCTTAATTTTAACCGACTTTCAACAAAATCTGGTGTTTAATCTGCACAATTACTTATATTTTATAGCCCTCAGTTAAAAAGAAATTTAGATACCGTGTCATCTGTACCTGCGACCGAGTTACTTGAATATTCTTCTCAGTGACTGTAGTACCGTAACAATTCCAGTGTGATAAAATCTGATTACATTCGGCATCTCATACTACAACTATTAGATCCAAAGATGTTGGACGACCAAAGGCAGAAGTTGCTGCCGACTTCATCAACAGTCGTATCCCTGGATGTAAAGTGGTCCCGTATCCTTTGCAGCAACAGATGTTACAGTTGAGAAACAACTCGGGTAGGGGTGGAACGGTACACTGAAGTCATGGTTCGGTTCATACCTCGGTTCAGACATCATGGTTCGGTTCGGTACAATGGAGGGAAAAGCATAACAAAAATGCAGAAGGCAATTTTTTTTATTGTGCATGTCTCAGGCTGTACCACCTGTCATCCAGTCTCTCCCCTGAGCTAGCTGCAACAGCCTGAAGCGTATAAAGTAAGATGTAAACAGTAAACAATAAGTAGGCTACCCCACATCATCTCCAGACTCCATCTGGAACTTGTAAACAAAATAAGACAATCAGCTAGTAGTGTGATATGGGAGACAAGCGCTGCTCTCATATGTGAATGCACAGAGCAGGGGTGTTAAAAGAGCAGCTTCGGTTACACAGAGCAGTTGGTGAATTGTGGCGTTAGCTTCACACGCTAACAGCGGAGCTAGCAGCAAACAGCGAAGCTAACGGCGAAGCTAACAGCTAACGGCGGAGCTAAAAGCGGAGCAAACAGCGAAGCAAATGGGCCTGGAAGCCATTTGTGATCGAGGCAAGAAGGGATACAGCTACTAGGGATGGGCGTATCGATCCTGTGGTATCGATAGATCGATATACTCACGCTACTCATTTGGCATTGATTTCCTTAAAAAAATATCGATATAAACTAAAAAATAATAATTGGGGGTGTATGCATCACTTTCAGCTGTTTAAGATTACTTACTTAAATTACTATGTGCCGGGACACCCTTGTACCTGGCGGCGTATTAAGCTGGCCCATGTCACGTGACGGGAGACGAGCGAATGAGCGTCAACCAAGCCCCCAGGATTAGCGCCGAGTCTAAAAGCCACCATGGGCTTAGCGGATAACGGTGGTACTGCACCCCATGGCCCAGAAAGACTTTTCACATAGACTTTGCATGGCGAAAGAAACGTCTGTGTTTCAGCGGATAATTTGTTTCTGGGTATATCAACTTACCAGCCTGAACACTGAAAGGGTCCTTGTTTAAAACGTTACGTTTTTAACATTTTTAACATTCACTAAAAGCGAATCCAGAATTATTAAATTTGGCATGATGAACGCGCATAGTGGACGCAAGCAGAGCCACGGGACTGCGCCTGCCCGCTCACATGACTGTTCATGTACCGTTCCACCCCTAAACTCGGGTTTAGTTTACAGTGTGTAAAATATCTTGACCATGATTTTGATTCCTTATTAATAACATGCAGTCACTTTAAGAAGATCCAAGACTTTGATGACTCTTTCTACAGGCGTGAGTGTTTTTCTTACAAGATCTACAGTATGCTTTAGCAGAGCTTGTCAAGTAAGCACCTCGGAGGTTTAAAAACGCTTGTCTCGTTGCAGAGTTCCACATCATCGTCTGTGGACTGGACTCCATCATTGCCAGACGCTGGATGAACGGGATGCTGGTATGAAAGAGGGATTTGAGTGTTGTGTTCGCTTGATATACATTAGCATATAAGGGGCGTAGTGTGTAGTCTGTGGTGAGTTATAATGGATGTTGCCTTCTCTAGATATCCCTCCTGAGCTATGAAGACGGAGTCCTGGACCCCAGCTCCATCATCCCTCTCATTGATGGAGGAACAGAGGGCTTAAAAGGAAACGCTCGTGTCATTCTGCCCGGCATGACTGCATGCATCGACTGCACGTTGGAGCTGTACCCGCCACAGGTCACTTTTCAGCAGCAATTTATCTACTAGTTTCACTTCAAAGATTCATGTAAATCCAGTAGAATAAACTGTTCTTTTCTTATTAATGGGCGAATGACATGACAGAATAGTTACTCAACCTGTTTTACAAAAGCTTTCACATCTGCTGTTCAGCTTGTGTTTTGTGTTGGAGAAAACATCTGTGGTGCACAGGAGGGGATGTTTCACATTCCCATCTGCACCAACAGCTGTTCGCTTGAAGAAGAAAAACGATTTGGGTCATTAACATAAGCAGTGATAGCTAGCAGGCCGAACAGAAAAATAAATATTGCCAGAAAATTAGAGAAGAACGTGTCACAGGCAGACGGGCAGGTGAAGCGTAAAACCAGCACAGCAGTGACTATTTTGCATCACAGATTTTGCCAAAACACACAAAAAAAGATCAATTAAGTAAGAATGGGATGATTTAACTTTTTCATGGACAGCTTCAATCAGTTGTTTTATAGTTTTGATATTATAGCTGTCTGATTTCACGGTGTAAAACTGAAAGAAGGGATTTCTCGTGCTCCTTTAATTGCATTTATGCTTGACCTTAATTTTACTATCCACAGATTAATTTCCCCATGTGCACCATTGCGTCAATGCCTAGGCTACCAGAACATTGCATTGAATATGCCAGAATCTTACAGTGGCCCAAAGAAAAGGCATTTGGAGGTAAGCTAAAAATATTCACATCTTTTTTACCCCGCCACTCTAATCGCATAACTTAGCCTTCTGTCTGTGTACATTATTACGATAAAGGCTAACTACAGTATCTTTTTTTCAACTAGATACCAGCTTAGATGGAGACAATCCAGAGCACATCCAGTGGGTGTTTGAAAGAGCCCAAGAAAGAGCTGCAGAGTTTAACATTACAGGAGTGACGTACAGACTCACTCAAGGTGAATTAAGAGACATTTATTTATCATTAATGTAGTACGTCAGTGTTTCTGATAACTTTCTCATTATATTGATATCACATTTTTTTTTACACAATAAAAATCTGTTTTTGTGCCACAGGAGTTGTGAAGAGGATCATTCCTGCTGTGGCATCAACTAATGCTGTTATTGCTGGTATGACACTCGGATGCAGTAGCTGTTGTTCAGACAGAAAGAACATTACAAAAAATATTGTTATATCTGGGATGTCAAAAGAAAAAGAGGTTTGGCTAAGCCCCCTGTAGATACTGTTGCTATTCCTGTCAAGCTCTTCCATTTCACGCAGACGTAAACAAAAGCTGAATAAAAGCTTGTTCCTAGAAGAATAAGAATACATACATTATTAATCCCAAAGTAGACCTTTTTAACTTCGTTATTATACACATATGTATAATAATAGTATAGTGTATATATACACACACACACACACACACACACACAAAGAGGTCGGAAATACACACACATGCAAAGGAGAGATGTCAGAGTGAGTTGGCTATTTTGGCTTTGGAAAGGCAACAAAAAAGACCTATTACCGGCATGTGGAGATGTCAAGATCCAAATCTTGACGGGGGGGTTAGCAAATGCTAAATTGTGATTTAACAAGATGAATTTTGTCTCTGTTCTCCATAGCTGCCTGTGCCACGGAAGTTTTTAAGATTGCTACAAGGTCAGGAGCAGCAAACAATTCTTAATCTCCCACACCAATTATCTGCTGATTTGTCAAGTGACTATTACTTAACATCCGATTTTCTTTTGCAGTGCGTATATTCCTTTAAACAATTACATGGTCTTCAATGACGTGGATGGACTGTACACCTACACTTTTGAAGCAGAACGAAAGGTTTGTTGCGCCCCACAGTGCTGTGATTGTCAGCAACTGTAACCACCGGAAACCGTCTTGTCGGCAGTGTGACGTGCATTTCTCCGTACAAAGAATAACCAGTTTACTCTGCATCATCTTTGATCGGCAGGAAAATTGTTCAGCATGCAGCCAGGTGCCTCAGGATCTTCAGTTCTCTCCTTCTGCCAAATTACAGGAGGTTTTGGAGTACCTTACAGAGAACGCCTCACTGTAAGTATTCAGAAAAAAAAACAAAAACATTTTGTGATGCTTCTTTTGGAAAAAGTAACAAGGATTAGGTCAAAATGTAAATGTTTTCCAGACAAATGAAATCCCCGGCTATCACCACAACTCTGGAAGGGAAGAATAAGACACTGTATTTGCAGGTAATATACAGTATTCCATTTAAGAATGCTGCATGGTGTTTGGTAGTGATGGTCAAATGAAGTTTCGTGAACCACTGTCTTTATTTTCTGAGCTCACTAGATGGCGCTCTCTGTTCAAAGAAAAAGGTTAAAGGAATGGCAATTCAGTGTGTTTTCAACCCTGTGTTGAACAGAGAGCGCCATCTAGTGAGCTCAGAAAATAAATACTTTTTTCTTCTTCTTCTGCTTCATTTGACCATCACTAGTGTTTGGTTACCTACATTAAGGGTGCAATTTGCCGGGAGGGGTGCGTGGGATTTCCCCCTTTCTGGTCTACATATCCCTGCCTCTGCTGAATTATTTTGTATTCCCCAAAGTGATCAATGCTACTTCACCAATAGACCATGTATACATGTATATATACCTAAAATAGAAGTTTTTCAAACTAAGTAAAGCACTGTAACGTGAACAGTCTATAGTACGATAGAACGATAAAATCCGAGTGGCAGTTGCTGGTTGTCTTAAGCCGATACAGAGCTCCAGGATGCCAGCTAACAGCGGTTTAGCCGCTAATCGGTGACTGTGAGGCGGGTACAGGCACCGCCAGATGACGGTCCTTTCAGGGGCCGTGGTAGTGGAGTTTAGCCAGAAAAAGTTAGCATCATGTGGAAATGCCAGTTAAGTTTAGGCACCAAAACCTCTAGTTAAGTTTAGGAAAAAGATTGTGGTTTGGATTAAAACACTCCCAAGGAACGAACAAGCGTTTCCTGGGTGAAAGTTTTTTGTTTTCGCTGCAAAGTGAAGTCTGCTCTCCGGCTTAAAAGCGCTGTGTTTTTATCTTGACCGTTCTCTGGGGTATGTTTTCATGCTAATCGAATGTGTCTGTAGCTTGAAACAAGCTAGCGCAAACCGCTGATTAGCTTAACGCTAGGCTTTCGGGGCACGGGTAGAGTAAAAATAAATCACTATTTCTATACCACTAACAAGGCTCAAAATAGCACCACACTTCCACGGCAGCATAATGAGGGTCCCTACATGTAAACCGAAGCATTGAGAACTTTGTAAGTGTACAGACAGTTTATTAAAAGATTCGGTACTGGTTGCACGGCGTTCGTGGTCAACTCGGTACACGTGTTATTAACCCCTTGGTTCACTTTGCACTGGGATTATCCTTTTAATTCTTGCATGTTTAGTTATGTTGTGTATGATAACCCCCCCCCCCTTCTTCTTTTTTCACAAAACACACTCTTCCTACATTTAATGATAAACTACGATTACATTTTTGTTCCAGTCGGTAAAGTCCATCGAGGAACGAACCAGGCCAAACCTCTGTAAAACACTGAAAGGTAAAACGAAGCGGTAATCCAATCATTCCCAGTCCCTCCAAAGTAAAGTAGCTGCTGACTTTCATGATCACATAACATTACATTTGTTTTTTTATAGCATACACATGTGTTTTTATCTGTGATGCAGAGCTGGGCTTGTCAGATGGACAGGAACTGGCAGTGGCTGACGTCACCACCCCTCAGACGGTTCTCTTCAAGCTCAATTTCACCACCTGAACAATCCTCACAGCACTCAGCACTGGCGACAGATGGACTGCGTCCCAATGCAGTAGCACATTTGATGATGTACATAATACGAGTGAGGTCTCCCTTGTGGGATTGGTTTGGTTGTCATATGAAGATGGACTAATTTCTCATTTAGCATTGTTTTTTTCTATTAGTAACGTTGTTTACTTCTTGATGTATTTGTCCTGTTTTGACTTATTATATTGTAGCTATTTCCCTGTCAATCAAAGGAGAATAATGATGTGCACTATATACTCTAATAAAGTTGTATTATCATGGTTGTTGAGGAAGCCTCTTTCACCAGATTTTCTTTCATCTTTCTTCACTTAGATGCAACTGGGCAGCTTCTTTTTTTAAGAACTGTAAGTGTATTAGCTGCAACTGGGTTACACCCACAATACATACGTAATTTAAAACATAGTTGACTTGGTAGTTAGTCTGTTATTAAGATTAAAATGACATGGATGTTTTATTTAAATAATGTTTTATGTGACAGATTAAAGCAGGGGTATTCATTTTATCATCTACTTCGGTCAGTGAGCAAATTTCCTAAAATGTTGAACTATTTTTTTAATACCAATCACTGAGCAATTAAAAATATATTATTATTTTGGGGTCTTAATTGTACTTTTAGGTTGAGGCCTAATTGAATATTTATAGCTCAGTTTTACATTTTGCTTCCAGTGGTGTGATCTGCTTCATTAGTGGGTTGCAAATATGCCTTTTTATTCTAGGAACCTATGAAGCAAACAAACAGGTGGGGAAATCTCACATTTGCTATTTGACAACGTGACAGCGTAAATAAAAAGGCTAGAAAAGACGAAATATTTCTTGAGGACCGGACTTGGCCTTCAGATGCAGTTTATATATCCTCTGTCCGCGTGACAGGATGTCGATACTCACTTTAAGCTTCTTATAGGTCGCTAATGAAAGTGGCCGCATATTGTCCGGGGGGACAGATGGTTTCTGTCTTGATTAAGTTTTAATTTTCCTGACGGGAAAAGCTGGCAGGCTTTGCTCGTCGGAGGGACCCTGCTGTGTTCACAGACAGACCAACGCATCTCTCGCATCACATTCTGCCTAAAAAAGGTCGCATGTAGTCCAGGTAGAGGAGCTGAAGTGTGAAAGAGCGGGTTTTCACCGAGCTGACTGCTCTCTCAGCTGGGAGTTATTTAGCAGCAGACGGGCGTCTAGCGACTTTTTCTCTCTCGCGCTTGTACGCTGCTCTGAATTGAGGCAGAACACTTCTGAAACTGGTGGATCATATCAACTGCAAACTTTTGCATTCTGGCTGAAACGATCACAGTATGCATGATGTTAACTCAGACACCGGAGGCTTCTGCAGCGGCTTATCATGCATATCAATAACCTGAGCAGAGGTAAAAGGCAGACAGACTCACTTTTATGATGATGATGATTATTGATTGATATACAGTATATTGTATTAGTCTATATATATATATATATATATATATATATAGGGTGTTTTGGCACAAATTTGACAAAAAAAGGCATGTTCATGGATAATTAGCTGTTAATTAATGAGAAATGATAGCTTTGTCACTGAATATGAATGTTCAGTATGTGTTAAACTAAATTTGAATTAAAAGAATCGATTCATTGTCAATCAACAGAAAATAATCAAATGGCCTACTATATTGATAATCGACTCATTGTAATTTTTCCATGCAAAAATGGCAAACTTGCTGGTTCCAGTTGTTTAGATTTAAGTATTTTCTCCCTTTTCTCTCTCTTTTTAATTTTTAATTTTTTAACATGAGCTTTAAGTTGAACATCTTTAAGTGTTGGAGTCAAAACAAGCAATTTGAAGCTTGGGCTCTGGGAAATTGTAAAAGGACATATTTTATTGACTAACTGTTTAATCAGTAATTAAAATAATCATTAGTTGCAGCCCTATACTTTATATATAAGGGGTAAGTGGTGAATGAAAACGCCTCAAGCAAACATTAAGCAGTGATTTTTCACTTTATGTCATCTTTGTCCTGCATTAGATATTGCTGTATGATTTGACATAAAAGTCCACGTCCCAGTTTTTGTGTGACTCATGTGGAAAACAACTTATTTTGGATGGAGAATTTAGCTTTGATTGCAGAGATGTTTACAGCTGAAGGGATAATGTGAGTCAGAAATGAGTGCAAGGACCCACTCAGATCTGGCTCCAAAGTCGGGCCTCTTATCGGGCTTTTATTGCCATTTCTTTGATTTGCCTTGGCTTAGCTCAGAGATATGAGAGTCATGATTGAGCAAATAGATGCAATGATTTTATGAACCGCACATGACAGGAGTCAGGAGATATCAGAACTCAAAATAATTAAGTTTATGGTCACACACTTCAGGGAGAAGTATTAATTGGCCTATATCATTCCTAAGGTTGCATCACCTCTTTGTCTGTGCAGGCAAGATGATGCTGAACATGTTGGCCCGACCATTACACTGGAGCCTCCTGCTTCTTTGTATAGTAGGCTTCTGCAGCCAGCTTGTGTCCACTGGCAACCAAAGCTCCCGAGGACAGACAGGTAGGTTTCAGACCCAACCAGACCAGTCACCCCCCCTGAGGGACTCATTATGGCTCCTGGTCACCAGCCCGGTCGCCTGGAGTTCAGTTTAAGCAACAAGAACCTGAAACTCACTGTGCTTCTAACTGTCATCTAAATATAGTTTTTCATGTTTACTCAGAACCCGGTGGTAAAACAAGAAAATCCACAAATGGGAATATTAAGATTAAGATGGGGTAAAACGGGTTAATGTAATGTATACTTTATTAATCCCGCAAGGGGAAATTACAATGTTTTCACTCTGTTGTTATTACACACATTACACACAGGCCTGAATTACACACACATGCTAAGTACCTATACATGCACTAATGGAGAGATGTCAGAGTGAGGGGGCTGCAGCTGTCGATGGACAGGCACCCCGAGCAGCTGGGGGTTCGGTGCCTTGCTCAAGAGCACCTTGGCAGTGCCCAGCAGGTGAACTGGCACCTCTCCAGCTACCAGTCCACCACCATACTTTGGTCCGTATGGGGACTTGAACCTTCCAGTTCCCAACCCAACTCCCTACTGACTGAGCTACTGCCACCCCAGAGTGATGAGTGGCCATGCACTTTGTTGCCATAACATAATGTTACTGTAAATGACGTACGGAACATTTTTCCTCTATATCACATGAGAGACATATTGTTTTATTACAGCAGGGGTGGAAGAAGTATAGAGATCCTTTACTTAAATAAAGCACCAATAAAATAATATAAAAGTACTCTATTACGAGTTAAACCATTGATTTAAAAAGTACTCAAGTAGCATCATGGAAATTGAAAGTAAAAGTACTGGTTGTAAAACAAATAAATCCCCTGTGATGAATACCTTAATATATACTACATAGGATTGTTATTATGAATATGAATCAATGCATTTAGATTTTAGATGTTTCCAACTGAAATGTAGAAGCATAAAGTAAAGTGGCATTACATGGAAACAAGTACCTCTAAATTGTATACAGCACTTGAGTAAATGTATTTAGTTACTTTCCACCCGTGCCATGCATGGATAACTCCAAAAATGAAAGCTGAAATTTATCTTTGATTTGTATAATTAGCCTACGTGTTTCATTTTTTGATCTCTGCTTTGATTGTAGTCCTATTTTAAACCCTGCTTTGATTATAAATTAACATTTCAGTGCAGGTGTCGCACAGACACCTCAGTTCTAAATTAGCAATATGCATGCATGAGTTTTTCCTCTTTATGTTTTTACTTCTGCCTTGTTGAACCCCTTCAACTGAAAAATTCAGTTTAAGTGTATCAGCATGAATCATCAGCGGTGTGATAATCACCAAAAGCAACGTTCAATTCCTTTTATTTGTTTTTCGGTGAAATGATGCAAAAGCAGGTGTGGGTCAGATATTTTCTGCTGATGCTCTTTCTCCACTTGATGGTGCTGTAGCTTTAGAAACATCACAATTAGAGTTTATATTGTATGACGGTGCTTATTTGGTCATCTGAATGAATGATACAAAAAGACTACCACATTTATTTAAATATAACATCTAATACAGCCAATAAAGCATTGCAATTTGATTATAATGCTACCATCTGTAAATGCTGAAGTCATTCAAACTGCCTCTACTTACATGCAAAACATAGTATATAAAAAGGGTAATCTTTTCCTCTAAATTCTCTTCCTCAGGGTCATCGCAGGAGAGGACAGGGACTTGTGAAGTGGTTGCTGCTCATCGTTGCTGCAATAAGAACAAGATTGAGGAACGCTCTCAAACTGTCAAGTGCTCCTGCTTCCCAGGACAGGTGGCGGGGACAACGAGGGCTCTGCCCTCTTGTGTGGAAGGTATTATTACTGGGACCCTCTTCTACCTTTCTTAACCAGAAATATTCTGACGTGACATGAATATATTATTTATAAAAGTGGAGTCAGGTTAGTCAGTTTCACCAGAGTCCACTGATACTGAGGCGGTCAAGGACCAGAGAATGTGGCATCAGATTTTTTCCAAACAACCTTTTATGACGTCCTTCTGTCTTAAGAAGTGACCTTCGGCTGTGGTGTGTTTTTCTCCAGCCTCTATTGTTCGTCACAAGTGGTGGTGTAAAATGGAGCCGTGTCTGGAAGGGGAAGAGTGCCGAGTTCTCCCTGACCTCACTGGTTGGTCATGCATCTCTGGAAATAAAGTAAAGACCACAAAGGTAAGGCCTGCATTAGTTTGAGTCACAGTGGCACCAATACTGTACTAAGGACATAACACAAAATGGCTTTAGTAGGCATGATATTTATAGACGCTTAAATGCTGTCATACGGTAAATCTCCTTTTTTATTGCATTACTCTTATGCTAAACAGGGGCCGACAGACTTGTGAATACTCATCATAATTTTTTATTTTAGTAAGCTCTCCTCTGATGCTGAGAGATTCCACAATCAAGCATAATCACTGCTCCCATTGGCTATATCAACCCTCTTGCTCCCCGCCAGGCACAGTTGGCTCAGAAAACCTAATTCCATAATCTGGTGAATGATGGGGCCAAGAGGACAAACATAAAATAAGATGAAAACTAATACTGAACAGTAAAACCCATGTAATTAAATCTGACGTCCAAAGGAAACCCCACTGCGTTTAGAAAGGCATTTTCTCAAAAGCTGCCTTTTTGTTGAACTGTTGTATGTGTATGATTCATGGGGGAAACATTTTACAGTGACACAGGGACAAGTAAGCACTGGCAGCATGCAGCCAGTGATCAAAAGATACCCAGTAGTCATGTGGTCTATCAGATTATACTATTAAACAATAGAATAAAACAGAATAGGGTCAAAAAGAACAGAGGGTGTTCTGTGTTGTACAGATTGTAAAGCCCCCTGAGGCAAATTGTGATTTGTGATATTAGGCTAAAAAAATGACTTGACTAGAGAAGAGAGCAGTGGTAGAAGTACTCAGAGCTGTTACATAAGTAAAAGTAATAATACCACAATGTAAAAAACACTAGTAAAAGTCCCAAAACTTCACTTAAGTAATAGTATTAGCATCAACATATATACAGTGCTGCTAAAAGGTTGGATTTTTCCTCATTTTTTTAATTAAGGCATTAAGATCAATTTCCAAAAGATGATTTTTTTTTATTCCTCTTTTTAGTCAACTTTAGCATGGGTATGAATACTTATGAGCAGCACTGTATATATTATATATATGTATTCAAAATGGCCCATTGCAGAATAATATATATTATATTATTGAATTATAATAATTGATGCATTGATGTAAACATCACTTTAATGTTGCAGCTGGTAAAGGTGGGGCAAATTAATTGATATACTTGCAGGGGAGAAGTGCTATTTTTTTGGGTACCGAATTTGGGGCTGAAAGACATTGTAACCTGTTCCTACAGTGGCAAGTTTACATACATTAGTCAACTATAAAATTCAAGGATGTTTTGCTGCCTTGTCATCTTTGCTAGTTAACAGTTGGCAACCTTTAAGGTGGAATGTTTTCTTCCATGTTACTCAATGCATGAGTTGATGTCGTGAATTAATCATCACACCTTAAATCTGAATAATGACAACTTTCACTACTCAATTTGTTTTTATTGGCTCTCGTGCATGACATACGCTTTAGTGATTATTGGATCTTGAAGCGCTTAAAAAAATAAGAATTTCATTCAGATTATGCGAACTGAGAATATTCTTCTATTTTCTCACTTGGAGAAACAAAGTGGTGGAGCATCGTTCCGGTGCGCTCCGGCCACACTAAACCCCTGTATACATGATACAATAAAATGACATCACATCCCTCAGCTTTATCTTGTTTACAATATATTGAAATAATTGTGATGGAAATGAACAAAACCAGAGTTGTGTGACATTTTGTTCTTTTAAATGTTTTTAGGTGGCGCGGTAGCAAGACAGGAGCTCCATCTAATCAGTACAAACCTGTTCCGGCCTGGTGCAGTCACCTTAAGTAACACTGGACTCTGAAGACAGTGAACGCCCCATCAGATAGAGCAAAGAACAATATAGATTTAATTAGATATCTCCTGGCTAAGCTTTATACTGCAGGAACACATTATTTTAATTTCCTTTTAGCTTGAACACAATTTCGGTTAGGGTTAATCCCATGCAGTGGACAATCTAATAGCAACTGACTTAAGATAAAATGAAGCAGCACCCTTACGCAGTCCAAACAGGCAGCTACTGCAAAGGACTGTATCACTATTTCCGTGCTTGATATGCTGGGCACAATGTGATGCACTCAATCAAAGTTTGGACTGGGCCTGCTGGCAGACACTTAAAAAGAGATTTTGTGGATTTTCAGGCGGCAGAATGTGAATCCAGTCAGTTGCTTGTGACTCTCTCCGCCGATCAAAGCAGAGGACCACAAATACTGAGAAATTTATGATTGCGTAGCATTTGTAGGCAATGCTGTCCTGTAGACTTACTCTGAGCTTTGTAAAGAGGTCTGATCCCTTTGGACAACTCCTTACCACAAAGAGGCATCCTCCCAAACATGCCTGCACACACACACACACACACACACACACACACACACACACACACACACACTGCTTTTCATCTCCACTGCTTGGACAGGCCACCACCTGCAAGGCTGTGATGGCATGCACACAAGCATGAAGCTCTGATGCAAAACAAGGACTGTTTGAAATGCTAATCATGGGCAGAAAAGGGAGAAGAGAAGAGAAGAGAAGAGAAGAGAAGAGAAGAGAAGAGAAGAGAAGAGAAGAGAAGAGAAGAGACGAGAAGAGAAGAGGAGAGGAGCTTCTTCACTGCTGAGAGTATTTACATCATGCTTTTGTTTGTCTCTCTAAACTGAATACTCCTGTGGAGGGAACTCCGTTCATAGTAATGGCAACATTGGAGATTCTCTGCCTTGAAGCAAATTGAAGCTACCAACAGAACAGAATATTTACCATTATTGCATTGTATCAGTTGTCCTCTTCATATGAATAATTTTCCTTCTGGACCCACCCTGATTACCCCTCTTTTATCTCTTGAGTTCAGTCAGACACTTTTTGCATTTTACCTTTCCAATAAAGAGACATTTTATAATAACAATAATAGAGCGACGGAAAATCATCCTATCCGAGGCATCAGACTGTGCTAGTTGAAGGCAGCTGAATTCTAAGCACTTTGCTCAACATTTACTTAATGCAATCATGCCGTATGGTTGTCACGGTACTGACAAGATTCTTCACTGAGCGGTCACGCAGTCCAAGGCACTTTATGCATGGCTTTGCTTTGTAAACATTCAACTTCTGATTATTATTTAATGTTAGAAGTGCTGCGAAAACATCAAAACCACATCATTTTAAGATTCATATAATGATAGTAACGGTATTGAATGTGTCGAATATTCTGGAAAACCCCCTCCTCGAAATCAATGATGATATCCACTTGTAGGGGATAAACTAATCTGCCTTTGGTATTGAATGGCAATGCGTTTGTAGATTCACTGAATACTTATCATATAACATATTGTGATTCTGTTCATGGGCATCGTAAACAGCAGCAATGTCTCCAACATAACTGTGTGTCATATTGTAGATTGTATATGCAGCTGACAACAGTATTATAA
Source organism: Sander lucioperca (assembly GCF_008315115.2). NCBI lineage: Eukaryota > Metazoa > Chordata > Actinopteri > Perciformes > Percidae > Sander > Sander lucioperca. The sequence goes on from NC_050184.1 coordinate 30,355,616, forward strand.
GCACGGTCTGACAAGATCAGCCACATAAAGTAGTAAGATGGTGGTTCAAAATATTGTTTACAAAAAACCTTGGGTGTATTTCATTTGAGAGCTGACTGCAAAATAGGGGGATGCAATACTCCTTACAATATAATACAAGCCTCTCCATCCATGCCATAAATGACTGTATGGCATAAAAATTACCATATATTTCAATCTACACCTCTCTGGCTCAAGATACAGCTGTTGTATTGTATTGTACCCTGTTTAGGATTTAAAGGAGTGCTACAATGACCTGCGCTTAAACTGCAATTATTCAGTATTATTTCAAAACATCTGGACCAGATAAATTACTCAACATATAACTCCCCCTTTTAACTGTTCAAACCATTTTTCAAGCAAAAAAATCATCTGGTCATCATGGTTCCAGCATCTCAGTTGTGCTTTGCTGCTTTTCTTTGTCTAATTTGATGGTTAATTTAATATCTTTAGGTTTTGGAACTTAAATCAGGCAAAATAGGCACACTAAAGACATCAACCTGGGCTTTAGGAAATCTGATAGGCAATTTCATTTTCTGACAATATTTAGTCCGAACGATTAATCACAAAGAATCACGACAGATAAATTGATAATGAGAATAATCGTTTGTTTTCATAATTTGTCACTTTGTCTCTTAAATGCAGGAAAAATCGTGTTAATGATGTAAATACCAACCCTAAGAATAAACCAATAAATACATGCATAATACAAAGTATTCCTCTATATGCAAATAGATTGAGATTGGTATATTTTTCGTACTTTTCAGTGACTGCTTTAATTTGATCAGGCTTGAAAATTAAGTTTACACAGAGGAGTTAGAATTGTTTTATTACTGCAAGTTAAAATCAGGAGCTGGTTGGGCTTCTGTAGAAGTCCAACAGTAGTCCTATCCCTTATTCCTGTTCATTGAACCATTCCCCATCTTGTATTTATGTATTCATATTGTACAGAAATGCAAAGCTCATTGAAGTTAAAGGTCCCAAGATTCCCTGACTGTTCTAAAATCTAAGTAGATCTGGACAAGAAAGCTTTGGAAAGATCAGGAACTCATGGAGCTACATTTCCTCACCGACTCAGAAGCTGCAGAAAAGATGAACCCACTGGGAATTGAACTGAATAAGTTGACGTGTGACTTTATTACCATCCATACACTCTTTTAAGTGTTTTACTTTTTCACAAACATATTGAGATTATTTTTATTCCTGTATACTGCACACAGTACTGTATGTATTGTACTGTCATGTTTGTATATTGTCTGTAACCTTTATGGCCATATTTTTTTAAATAATAGATTTATTTTGTTTTTCAAATTCTCAACAAGAACTTCCTTTTTGGAATCAAAGTTTGAAATAAGGTAAAAATCTTTAAACCCCAGTGGGGTTTATGTCAATGATGACAGCACGCATCCTTACATTTGTGCCCATATTCCTAAAATACCAGCAGCACCCACATCTTTCTCTTTCTGATTCACTTTCAAAGGAGCTGTGTGACATTCATTAGGTGACTTTCAGATGTGTCTTAGATAAACTCTGTGATTCATACACACTCATGCAGGTTCTTACAAAAGTTTAAGAAATCTTTCCACGCTGCTTGCTTACCTTTTATCTTTAAAATAACCCTAAAGCCAGTCAAAAGATCTTTGTCTCTGTTAGTCAGAAATTTAGAAATTGAGTCGATACCCTCTGAGCACCTGTCATAATACAGTACATGGCTTTAAAAACAAAACTCATTTAAAATAAGGTAATCAAGGTAGGAGTTAATGGGATACTCTTAGTGTGGACATGCATGCTGCACATAGGAAAAATGCTTTACAGATGAGGCAACAACAGACGCAAAAGAAGATTAAATAAGTTTACAATTCTTTCCATTTCATCCACAAAATGAGACAGAATAACCTCAATTTAGAGATGTTATTTACAAAGGTCTGAACAATTCTATAGAGTCTATCGAGTCTCATATTTCAAACCCGAGTCACAAATAACACATTTCTGTCAGCTTTTTGTTATATCAGTTTGCAGGTGATATGTGGCAGAGAACCTTCCCTCTCTTGTGACTGTCTATTGGGGACAGTAGTTCATGTTCACTAATAGAAAATAAACTGTCCTGGGGCACATGAAAAACATAATGGAAACACTGTTCTTTTCCCCTTTAACAACTTTTTCCTCCATATGGAGTTAACGCTTGTAATGAAAATGTAAACACAATTCTCCTGGTCTCTCTCTTTGTGTGTGTGTGTGTGTGTGTGTGTGTGTGTGTGTGTGTGTGTGTGAAATTAGCCTGCTTTTACTGCAGGCAACTACATAGGCGACTCCAAGCAATAGACTGAAAGTAGACTGGTCATGGCTGAGAGGTTTAATCTATTTGGTTTGTCATTATGCATACATACTATCTGGAACAGAGAATACATTTTGTGCTCAATTAAAACAGAGAGCTGAACAATTACACTTTAATGAACAAACCATGAATTGGACAATATTAATGTCATCAGCTGCGTGTGATGTATTCATATGCATTCATACCTCATGGTTGCATGTTACACTAATGAAATGGACAGTGTTATGCAGCCCTGCAGGGAGACATTAGCAAAACTGCATTGAGAATCATTCTAATTTATATATGTTGATTTTATACATGTATTGTGTAAACGTTTTTTTATTTTATTTCTTAAATAGGGTGAAAAAAGTGTAATGGATCTCACATTGTAATTACTTTCCTCACCCAAGTGATAAAAAGGTTTATCTGGTTTCTGTGTAAATAAAACTGGTGATATCTTGAGGAAAGAAGTCTTTCTAATTTTGTTTAAAAAAATTTTAATGGCAGGCAAGAGATGAAACTGTGAGGCTTGTGAAGAGCAAGGATTTTGCAAATGTGGATCAGAACAGTGGATTAAGGGAATTTAACAATTACAATATAACATATTAATTAGTGAACTTTAGGGATGCTGGTAGGCAGATTGTGTTGGACAGAGCCAGGCTAGCTGTTTCTGCCTGTTTCCAGTTTTTATGCTAAGCTAAGATAGCCATCAACTAACTCTAGCTTCATTCTTCCATATGGTATCATTCTTCTCATCTAACTCTCAGCAAGAAAGCAAATAGCCTACGTGTTTCCTAAAAATGTCAAAAAAAAGGAAGCACCAATAAAATTATGTTATTATAAAAAAAAATATTCAGATGGATGTACCCTTTACTGTTTTAGGACTTGGCCTTCACACCACTAAGTAGTTTTCGATTAGCTACATTCATCAGTGGTGGACGTAACAAATTACATTTACTCTCAGAGTAAAACACGTGTGTAGCCCTACTTGTACTTTTTTGAGTCTTTGTTCAGTACTTATAATTTAAGTATTGTACATTGTAGGTTATGGTCGACAATATGGCATCTTGTTATAGCTAAAAAGGTTTCATCTACCTTAATTAAGCAGTGATTCCATGCACCACCCGGCCAGCATGATAAGTGACACAAATCAAACACACCCATGATTTTGCATCACCAACAGGTTGTGGTAATTTTAGCATTTAGCCACACCCACCAAGCATGCCCATGCTAAAATGCTCATGGTGGATCCTCCAGGTGATTTCTAGCTTCAGTGAGGTGTGTGAGGCCTTTCTGCTGTTTGTGGTTGTTAATCCCTGATGTGACTGCACTGCAGAGCCTCATTGCGCTCAAAATGTTTGAAACTTTAAGGTCTGCAGCAGTACAGAGTCTGAGTGGACTGGTTACACTGGGACACAGTGGTTTTAGTGGACTGGTTATATGATGCTTTGAGGATGAACGAGCAGAGAAGTTGAACCTGGCTGGAGCACTTTGCAGTAGCTATGGAGTTTATATTGATGACACATCTCTGTGTTTTGTCTGCCTTGGTGATGTTTCATTCGGCTGTTGAGTCTATAAGTTAGCGTCAGGCTATTTAATTATTTAATTTGTGTGGCTCAATAAGGCTTGTTGCACTCGCCGTGGTGTCCATTGCTCTTTTTATGTATTGTCTTTCATTTTTGTTTTCAATTGTCTGAGTTGTCTAGTAAGGCTGCACTGAGAAAGGTAATTGTATATGTATAATTAATAATCAGTTGCATGCACAGGCTGCAAAGTGTCCATGAATTTATTTGCATTAAATGCAATTTTATCTTGGAGCCTAAAGGAGTTCTTTAACAGTTACATACATACATACATACATACATACATACAAAGTGCTGTCAGTTAAACGTGTTATTAACGTACATTTTGTTATCGCAAGATTAACGTTCTTTTTGACCTAGCAAACTTTGTAGTTTTTTCACATGCTGTTGCAACAACTAGTAACGTTAGAAAAACTACAACACCACACCGGATCTAGCTAGACCGGAAACAAAACAACAGACACACTTGTTTGGGCTTGCGAGCCGGCCAAAGAGTAGTACATACCTGCAAACTAGTCGCTTTTCGGCGAAAATTGCTGTTTTGAATGGGAAAATGTCATCCACGTGAATCGTGTAGATCCGAAGAGTTTTTATTTGGCGGGGGGGGGTCCGAGACCCGGTGCTAATACAGTACCGGTGCCTTAACGAAATAATAATGGGACAAAAAGAAATCAAGGGACATTTAGAATAGAAAAAAATGTGTGATTAATTGCGAGTTAACTATGACATTAATGCGATTAAATATTTTAATCGTTTGACACGTTTGACAGAAGGAGAGGAAGATGGGCTGCTGCTCGGCACGATGCATGTTGATCCTCCTGTGTTGTGTGCAGTTGGTAAGATTGTTTTCTTTTATGATGCTTCCGCATAAACACAACAGACTATCTTCCCTCTCTGGTGATACTTAACTTACAACTTATACTATTGAAAGTCACTAAAAAATTACAAGTAAAAGCAACATTTTATTGAATTAAATACCTGAAGTTCATTTGTTGGTGCTTTGATATATATATATATATATATAATCAATCATAAAACATGTTTTCTTTGCCTTAAATACATTTTAACTCACATAACTTTTTTTTTTACACTTTTACTTGAGTATGATATTCTAGTACCCTTTCCATACTCTTTCAATAGGAATAGTGCTACATTTCTATTCATATTCACATGATATAACATTTTCAGTATCAGTGTATGCAAGGTATGTAGGGATTTTCATCTGTATTGTACAGTATCTTAAAGTGAACAGGAATTTGTAAAGAGGACATCTCATGAAATTGCAAAACAGAAACCATCAATGTGCAACATGTAAGTCAGGTTTACAATACCGGCACTGCTGTAGCTGAACGTACAACAACATTTTCCTCTAGAGTCTCTTAAGAGTATATTGAACCATTTAACCAGGTGTCTTAGTTTATTGTGATGTGAAAAACTAAGTACTTTCATTGCATGCATCCCAGGTTAACTCTATAGACCTTGTAACACATTCCTCACCTGCTAAAAGTACGTCTGCTGCTTCAAAATGTGTCTGGTGTTTCTATTAGGTGTAAATTAAAAAGATAAGCTGTAATTTCTGTGCAAGTGTGTGTGCAGTAATTGTTACAATAGCATACTTTATAAGCCATCATTTTGATGAACAACATGTTTTCTTTTCTCTAAAACGCGTCAAACTCACCCTTCCCTTTGCAGAATGTTTCCTATATTTTAGGGACAAACAAGGACAAAAGGTGTAAATGCGTGTCCTCTGTATGGTGTTTGGTGTTTTAAGCCCCCAATGTTGCCTTCCAGGCAGCACGGCAATGGTTATGTTTAGGGTTAAGGTTAGGGATAGCTGCCTGGAAGGCGACGTTGGAGGGTTAAAACACCATCGAGCCCTCTGAACTTTTCTATGTTGTGTCCTCACAGAACACTGTGCAGTGCGGGCTATGTGTTCAACCTTCAGATTAGGGCAGCCTAATTTCTTAAACCATTTCTAAAGTGTCATTTATGGGTAATTGTGATTTACTGTCAGTCTCAATTAAAGTCAAGTGTAAGGGTGAGGCCATAGTGGTGAGGAAGAAAATAACCCACAGCAAGACGCCACAGTCGGGGAGAAGGATTGGACACAAGACGGTCGCTGCTCATTTCACGTCCTTCGCCTCAAAAGATGACGCTCGCATTAGGTCATTGTTTGCCATGAAACAAACAAACAAATTAAAATAGAGTTTCATGGTATCCCTATCAAAAATGTTAAAGGACCTTTTTATTTTCAAGGCTGATACATTAAAAACCAAATTACCAGTCTGGGTAAAGTTGTTAGTATTCATTAGCAGCGCAACTTCAGTTTATTTTTAGGTTTTTCAGAGACAAGATTTTCAGTCTGCAATTCCAATATACCAATAATAACAGCACACAGCCTTCTTACTCAGCATGGAGGCAGTTCCATGTCATGGTAAGTCTGTTCAGCTTCTCCACAAAGCTGAACTTTTATTCCAAACCTATTTTTGCATCCCTGTAGTTATTCTGTACTGTGAGCTGTTTTGTTCACAATAGCTTGACAAAAGGCAGGGGGTGCTCATCTTTAATTCAAGGCAGTTTTTCTCACACAGCGATAAATCCTCTTCCTACTTATAAGAAGAAGAAAATTACCTTCCAAGTATTCATTTTTCTATTCGGCAATTATTTAGCCTACCTGTATTGTCTGCAATTTCAGAGGAGGGTTCAATTTTGTGTTTCCGTTCAGGCATCAAGCTGATGCTCTTGCCCGCAGTGACACTGAGTTGCTTAAACTGATCCTCTTCCACAATGCCAACCTTCCAGCCCACGACGTATGGCCGACACCACTTGTCACATTTATTTACACACAATCACTTTGGGTTCACAGCAGGTCACGCCCTATTGGAATTACCACACCAGTATTAACATTTTGTTGTATTTTGTCTTCATGGTGCAGTGTGATTGCATTAGAAAACCATTTTGAGCCATTTGATTTAATTTACTCTCTCACATTTGTCAGCATGAATATCTGTAAAAACGTCCCTACAAAAACACAAAATGTCAGCCGAGTGCCCCAGCATCGGCCTGACATCACTTGATATAAGTCGGTGCAACAGACACTGTGCCGGTGTCAATGTAAATCTGTCTATGTTTGCTTTGTGTGATCAAGTTGTTATTCCTTTGTGAGGAGCTAACGTCATGAAAGGCCTAGTGTTCTCTGCATGAATCATTTAGATGAAAGCCTGAAGAGGAGGGGGGGAAGGAGCATGAGGCACCTGATGTCAACTTTAATTAGAATCCAGTTTGGTCTGCTTTACCTTGACTTTAAAATCTCAGAATCCTGCAGGGGCAGTGGAGACAGTTCTCTGTTACAGGATGTGATTAGACTGGCTAATCTTGGCAATTGCTTGATGCCACAGAAAACAACTGCAGAGAAGAGTTAATGGCTTTTACCTTTTTTTAAATGCTTTGTGCCTAGCAGTTTCTTGTACGTGTATCCAGTGCAGATCTCATGTTCACAACAGTCATCCAGTTCATTTTATACACTACTAATAAAAAGGCAACTTGAGCATTGATCTTCTCTCAAGCAGATCATTATCGGTGTGTGGGGATTTTGTCTCGATAGTAGTAATTTCACATTTAACACCTTATCATCATGTCCTGCTGCTTTAAGTTGCACCTTGATATTCATGGAAACAGAGCAGCGACTTCCAAGTGCAGAGAACGGAGGATGACTAGACTGTCGGAGTGTTTTGAATGAAAAGTGTCTTCAGAAAGAACCCACGGGAGCCTCAATTCCCAGGATGTCCCTGGTGCATCATAAAAATAAGTCAGGGCACATCACCATCACTTGTGTCTTATTTCTCACTGTTCTGCAGCTTGATGTGAGACATCAGAGCCTACAGCGGCAGCCCAGAGAGCCGCGCCGGAGACTGCCAGAAATAGAGATGCTGCTCGCTGCCATCTTGCACATATTATGCCCATTTATTTAGCAATCCCATATTGGACAGGGAACATTATTTCAAAGGCTATCGTTTGAATTGTGATAGCCTGAAGCAAATAAAGCACAAACTAAACAGCATTTTATTTTTAATGTTTCGCCATGTCACTGCTGCCTCGGACAAATGCTGTAATTTCAGTACAATGGATGATGGACAGTGTGCTGTAATTTGGCATCTGTGTTTATACTGCACCATCCACAGCACATACGGTGCAAGCAGACAACATTGTGCAAAGACAGAAACACAACAGGGAAACACTGAATACATGCTGTTCAGATTCCTATTCACTTTTGATCGCTAATACAACCACACCTGGATTTACAGTCCAATGTCCTCCTTCTCATTATTAGTTTGTAACTGAGTCAAATTCACAATCTGTATGGTAATGAATAGGGGGCGACAACTGCTAGTACAACAAGTTGACTCTAGCTGCCATGCAAAATAAGCATGTGTTTTCATTGAAAGCCAAAGTCTTGCCCCACTTCCAGGTTAGCTTCTGTTGCTTTGTACTATATTTTTGCACATGAGGTTTCTTTCATAAGTCTTTCTAGAAAATCTGAAATGTATACTGGGTTTGGGGTTTTCAGCACTTAATGCATCACTCACATACTAGTCTGGATCAGCAGAAGTACATTTCCAGGATAATTGCCTGACATGTCCCTCACCCTCCGTTTGTTCGCCGTTCTCAAACTCAATTCTCTACTCTTCTCTTCTCAAACTCTGAGCTAGCAAGCTACACGCTGAAATGGCAAGTTTTGAAGAAAATTTGGATTGTGCAACAAGGCAGGCCTGCCTGGTTCTTTTGGGGACTGATTTGTTTGAATGAAATTGGAGAGGATTGCTATGGACAAAGTAGGCTACACACGGCGATACACTTGTAAGAGCAAATTACGTTTAACCATGTATCCAGCTAATTTAAATACCTCACGTTACTGTATTGTGTTAACCGTTAACTTCATTTAGTATGTATGTGGCGTTTGCATTGGGGTAAAACCAACGTTTAAATCCTATATTTCCATAGACTGCCATCACCGGCTGTGCAATTGACTTAAAGGTGCTCTAAGCGATGTCACGCGTTTTTTTAGGCTACAACATTTTTTGTCACATACAGCAAACATCTCCTCACTATCCGCGAGCTGCCTGTCCCCTGAACACACAGTAAAAAAAATGCAGTCTCTGTAGACAGCCCAGGCTCCACAAAAGCCAACAAAAACAAACTGGGCCCCATTTCAGGAAGGAGGTTTAACAAACTCTGAGTCTAACCCTGATGTCTGAGTTGATTTACCCTGAGATGGGAAACTCTGAGTTTTCGGTTCCAGATCAGCTGATATGAGTTGGTTCAATCAACTCACGCGCATGCACCACCACAATAAAAAGGCAGCATGAATGGAGCCATGATACTACGATTCACCATGGTAACAACCACAAACAAATGGGTCGGCGGCAATACTCATGCGCACATACAGCGAGTTAAAAAAACAACACAGCGGCTGCTGCAAAAGAAAGAGAATTTGCAATTTCAAAGGGTTTACCTCATTCACCTGCAATCATGTGGAACATATTTTTAATTGCTCTTACTGGTTTGTGTCCAGGGAACACTACAAAAACATTTAAAACATGTTTCAGAGCGAGTCACACTCTTCTGACGGCACTTTGCTACAGTGGCTTTACTAAAATGCTCCGCATCACCAATGTTGTAAAGAAAACTGCCGTTTTCACAAACAATGTGACACAAATAATCTACTGGGATGTAGAGCATGCCCAAGATGGGTGACGTTAGTGATATAAGGACGGATAAGGTTATGCAGCCTAGGTTGCATAACAGACTGGGAAGAAAAACGATACCGCTCAAATAGGAAGTTATCTGAAAATTAAAATGTTGGGGCTTCAATATCATCTCCTGACATATAACACCCTGCGAAGTAAAGCAGCTTCTTCATCAACGGGATCATCGACAGGAGCGGAGCTGTGGGCGGGCCTGGACGGGCCTGGGCCCGCCCACATTGACAGCTGGCCCGCCCAATCAGAAATTCAAAGTTTAGTGTGTTGGTTTGTTTTCACTGGTCAATGCATCATCAATGTAGCACTATTGCAATCGGGCGCGAACAACATTAGTGTTCGCTAGCTAGAAGTGTTATGGCTTGATTTTGCTTTAGTATGGCTAAACAATTTGCACTCACAAATTTTTTTTTAAAAACCTCGTATTGAGAACAATAATGATTTGGAGGATCAGTCTGTGGATCGTAATGGAACGACTGCTGGCTCTGAGAATGGAGCGGAGATGAACTCCGAACCAACGACCTCCACTGATGCTAACCGGCGGCATTGCCACAGCTCCGCGCCTGGGCGGCAAGCCACTCCCTTGGCTAATCGACAATCACTCCCACTCTTGATTGCACCGTCGGATCTGTCAGCTTTGGGGGAACCTGCTACCCAACCTCATCTACAGGCATTCCCGAGTACCATAATTGATGGGAAATATAGAAGCTTCAATGCCAAGTGGTATGAAAGGTTCAACTGGATTGAATATAGCCAGTCGAAAGACTTGATTTTTTGTAAAGCCTGTAGGCATTTTCCTGAACAGCACACTGAGGCAACTTTTACTAAAGAGGGTTTCAAAAATTGGAAACGTATCGGGCAGGTCTGTGAGAAGCATCAGGCTAGCAAGGTGCATACTTCTGCACACAAGGCAGTGGTACTGTATTAAATCAGATGCACGGAGATTCCATTTCGTTCATTGAACGTAATCGACAGCACGTCGAAATGCCACACTCATGTCCCACCACATTCAGGACGAGCTGCTTGAGGCTGCCGCTTCACTTCTACTCAGGAAGATAAAAACTGAGATACAAGAACAGCCAAGGCCCACATATTTTGCCATACTTGCAGATGAGTTTCAAGATGTTTCGAAACGTGAGCTAGTTGCTGTCTGTGTTCGATCTATCCATAGTGGGCGATTATAAAAGAACGGGCGCTGGGCTTTGTCAAAACAGCTGATCTGTCTGCTCAAGGAATATCACAGAGGATCCTTGAAATCCTAGAACCAGTCGGATTGGACCCTTCTCTCTGTGTCGGGTTCTGTTTTGATGGGGCATCGGTCATGTCTGGGCACAGAGGAGGCGTTCAAGCTATCTTGAAAGAGACATTTCCCAAAGCTGTGTATGTACACTGTAATTCCCACAGACTGAATTTAGTGCTTTGTGCTGCTGTGGAATCATCTGGACACGTCAGTACTTTTTTCACTGTCATCAATCAGATACACAACTTCTTCACTGGGGCCCAGAGGCACGCTCGGTTTGTGGAGCTTCAGAAGGAAATGCATCCAGAACGCCCATGCAAGGAACTGGAAAGGTCATGTGAAACCAGGTGGAGCTCCAAATCAGGATCTGTTCATAAAGTCTTAGAAATGCTAGACGTGTTACTTGAGACTCTTGCTGAGTATTCGGAGACAAGCGGACAGACAAAACTAGATGCAGATAACCTATTACAACAGATGCAAACCAAAAAGTTCATTTTTATGCTTGTTGTGTTTTGCAAGTTGTTTCAGTGCAGCGATTTTGCCACAAAGGGGCTGCAAAGTCCGGCAATCTGCGTGACAGACTGCATCTCCTTAATTGAAACATTGAAAGCCACCCTTGCCACTTTTCGAGTTGATTCAGATGGTGACTTTGACAAAGTGCTCAGGTTGACGGAGGAGTTGATGGATAAATACGAGATAGCAGCATGCTGGGATGTGATAATGTCTCGTGAGCGAAAGCTGCCTGCAAAGTTTAGTCAATCTATTGTCACCACAACATTGGGAAAAACATCTGCTATCAAGAATAATGGTGATCTGAGGGCACTCTGGAACTGTATTCTGGACAACCAGATGGCTGAATTGAACAGCCGATTTAAAGACGACACCTACGGAATAATGCAAGCTTCAGCTGCCCTCATCCCAGGATCCACCACTTTTGGCACACAAGAACTGCTAAAATCTCCATGCAGCTTGTATGGGATAACAGTCAGTGATGCGGAATTTGCCTTTTTTACCCAATTCATCAAGGGCAAAACTGACAAAGACAAAATACCCTCACTAATTGAATTGTTGGATGCGTGCCCTGGTGATATTTTCCCCGGGATAAACTGTCTGTTAAGGGCCCTCATCACACTACCCATGACGTCCTGCGGTGTTGAAAGACTTTTCTCCGCTACACACAGGATCAACACTCGCTTGAGAGCATCAATGGTGACTGAACGCTTGAACAATTTGACTCTGTTGTCTTTCAAAAGAGAACTGACAGAAACACTGGATTATGACGAGATAATCAGCATCTTTAATTCAAAAGCCAGGCGACTCCGCCTTGTGTAGCCGGGTAAGGTAGGCCATGGTTTTCTTTACATGTAGGCCCGCCGTGGCCTGACAGCAGTTAACATGTCATTCCTTTAAATATGCACTGAATAGAGTGTTATGTGTTGTTATTGTTTTTTTTTTGGTCATTATACTGTTTTAAAATACCGTTGTGGCTCCGGAGAGCCCAAGTTTTGCGCGTATTTCAGCCGCGTCTCCACGCACTTTGTGGATTTCTACTTCTGCACTACATACATACATTCTAAACATAAAAGAAAATATATTTCAGCATATATAACACTGTGATAAAAGCAAATCGATGACCAGTAAAACAAGAAAAGTGCCGTTGGTTTGAACACCGTGTCCAGACCCGCATTCTGAGTGTCTCATGCAGAAGTCAGCGGTGATGAAGACGTTTTTTGTGGTTTTGTTGGCGCTACGTGCTCTCTAATTGATCTGCCCTATAGGCTACAATGTTGCCTTTTTGTGAATAATATGTTCCTGGCTCGGTAGCCATAGCCTATGTAGGCTTATGTATTTAGCTCAGTTTTGACAGCAGATGAAATGTAAACTACAAAATAAGTAGGCTAATAAACAAATCTTTATGAATAAGTAATTCATTTTGGTGAAGTGGAGTGGTGATCAGATGAGAAATTTGGGACGGTGGGGGTTGGGGTGGATGGTTTTAATGTTTCATCAGGCAACTCAGCTGCTCTAGTATAATTTCCTGGATTCGGGACAACTGCTTTGATTTCGGGACACCCTAGATTCAGGCCCACCTTGACTTAATCCAGGCCCACCCATCTGTCACGTTCTGCATCCGCCACTGATCATCGACACAAGGAAATGCCATGTTTTTAGAAAAAAAAAGTTTTATAGTCTGCCTAACATGGTTAATAAACCAACACTGTTTTTTCATTCATGCCGATAACAAACTTCGCTAAAATGCGCCTGATACAGACTGAATAAATGAATGAGGAAATGAAAGAGGGCTGTGTCAGAGGGAGGAGACTGACAGAAACTCAAGGTTTCTTGAAGAAAACCTGCTCCCGACCAGGTTAGGTTCAGAGTCAGTTAAGTTACCTCTCTTTCTGAAACAGAAAACCCAGAGTTTCCCTCATCTCAGGGTTAACAAACTCAGAGTTCTCACTAAACCTGCTTTCTGAAATGGGGCCCTGCACCACACAACATAACAGTCTTCCAGCGTTCCAGCCAATAACTGACAAGAAGGATTTGTGGGTGGGGGTTGAGGGGGTTAGTGCGTGGAAGCACGGAAGGGAGGGAGAGGGGACGGGATGAGGAGGAGGGAGGGGCGAGCTAGCCTCGTTTTGTTTGAAAATACTTCGAATGTCAACAAGAAGTGCCGTCACCCAACATTGCTTAGAGCACCTTTTAACACATTTTCTATCAAAGAGCAGAACAACACAGTCTGTGAAGATATTGGATTAAAACAATAGTTTTGCCACGGGTAACCATTTTATCTCTCCGGGAAGGAAGTGTACATCTGTGAGATCAGGACCATGCATTTTAAGATGCAGCCTGCTTCTGCATAACCTGGTAAAAAAAAATAACGGTTTGCACAGGTAATGCTGTCTAACCGAATCACAGTTCCAAATATAGAACCAGGGTTTTGAGAGACTCATGGAAGCTGTCATGAACGATACCAAAATAATCACTGTTTTATCTAAAAATGGCAACATGATTAAATGTCACTCACAGGTACAATGGTACTGTTGATACCCTGTATCACATCATATCAGAAAAACTGATAAAAGAAACTTATAAAATGCAAAAAAAAGGAACAAAAAAAAACCTGTGCAAAAGGGGAGTGAAACAGAGGCTTTCTATTCTTATTCTAAACATTGATGTTGGCAGATCATTGGTCAGGTGCTGAGGCACATTTATTTTTCTAAGTTTAAAAGCAAACAAAAATCAAGCATTTATATTCTCTCTTGAACGGGATAAAGGTGCATTTGAATGGACAATTATAGCTGAGTATGTGTGGACAGTGGAAAATAATGTGCAAAGTCCAGGAAAAACTTTTTTTTTTCCAGAAGATGGATGACACACAGCACAAGCAGTCACCCAGAGTTCCTCCTGGAATCATTCCAGAGGGGCAGAGGCTGTGAAAGCAATGGCCGGCATCCCACTGTGATACTGCATCAAAGTGTTGTAAATACAGAAGCGAGTCCTGTTACCCATTCATCTATGTGTGTAATCGTTGTTAGATATATATATACCTGTGTGTACAAAGAGCAAGAGTAAGTCTAGTTGATAACCGGCGTGTCTGGCTTAAAGATGCAAGTCTGAAGGGGGAGTTAGAGATGTTTTCAGTTGAGATAATTATAATTAAATCCACTCTAATATCTGTCTATTAAATATATAAAGCTATAGTCATTTTATCCACTACACAGCATGCTATTAGAAATTGCAACCTATGTGATTAAATTCCAACCGCAATAACTTTGTGAACATACAAAAACCACAAAACCCATGGGAATTTACCAGCCTGATTCTGGGAAACATTTGTCAAATGCCTCCAAAAATAGAAATATTTAATAAACAAAAATATTGTATCTTTTTCTTATCCTTATCTTAACTACTGTACATGACATACTGTTGGGGAAGGCTCTGTTACAAGGCTAAATTCGGAGTTATTTGCTTGTCATTATGATTTTGAATGAGGTTAAGATCGGGGAAAAGAACGCTCTCTATAGTCTGACTGATTGACCCCCATAAAACCTAACTTATTTTTTAATTTATTTACAAGTTTATTTAACAGGGACCACGTATAATAAACATGAAGTTCAATTTTTGAAATGTGTTGCATTATACAGAGATATACAGTAGCTAAAAGCTCATTTTTATCCAGTGTCCGGGCAGGTGAACAGTGATACAAACGGCATACATTACACATGGCAAGCATTATAAAATATGAGTACCAGGATGCATATGGTATTAACAGAACAGTTGTGTAACTCTCAGTAAGAAAGGTAGTTTGGGAAAAGTTATTTCCCAGAACGTCAAACTCTCTGGTTTAAAGCAGTGGTTTGGCTACTTCAGCAGAAGGTGTATTCAGATTACTTTGAGTGCTTGTAACTGATACCTGTGAGGTTCAGTGGCAAGGATGCTCTGACATTAGTTACAGGAACAATGACTTTAATGAAATTTCAGCACATATCAATAGATGGCTTCATCTGTACAATATCATCATTTGAATGATTTGACACAAATAAGGCATTTCAAGTATTAAACAACCTACCGGTATCACATTTTTGGTGAATCAATCAGTTTCAGGGTATGTGACACGTTACCAAGTTTGACTGGTAAAGCCATTGAAGAGGTAATCGTAGGCTTCCAAGTACCAAACAAACAAAATGGTAAAATGTACAGTGTTGAGACTCACAAGCTGTATTTTGTAAAAACATCTCCCTCACAATGCATCTGTTTTATCTTTACATTACATCATCAAACTTTGGCTGTGTTGGGTTTTAAGGGTAACAAGAGAAAAGAGCAATACTGCATTCAGGGACTCGAATGATCATTTTTCACCACCACCATAGACAAAAGTTCATGTACACAAGAAAGGACCAACAATGTATGTACAATATTTCTTTTCCTCTTGCAATATTAAAAAAAAACAAAAAAACCTGAGGGCTGTCAACTACTGTACTTACTCATCCCATGTCCTTTGTTGTATTTCTCTCCTGTTTGGCGCTTTGTATTGAACATTTGTCTCACTGATGTATCAGCAAGGACGTCAGATGCTCTCCAGATTAATCCAAATGCACAGACATTCACGTTCCATCTCAAAGTCGGAAAGAAATGATGGAAAATATATTCATTACAAGGTTATGATGAAGTTCCCTGCAGGCATCTTGAAGTGTCAGTATTTTCAGTAGCCTTGAGCAGGATGTGGTTTATGTATTCTACATCTTTTTACACTTTAATCTGAGAAGTGTTCACAATTCATAAAGCAACAATAGGTTCATTGTCTTTGTGATAATTGGTCCTGTGACAGTCTGAAACGAGAAGGAAAGACCTATTTAAGATGATGTGAACGTCACAGAAATGGATATGAATTGAGTGTTTCCTCCTATCCTGACAAAGCTTAGCAAATAAGTAATAAGAGTTGAGAGAAATTAATTAGCATACGGCGGTGTCCCAGTATAAATGAAGAGGCTAACCTGCAGATTAACCTTTTCCACCAGAGGCATTCCTTGCATCCAAGTGTTAATAGGTTGATGTTGTGTATGGCTGAGTGTTCTGTCAAGAAAAAGATGAAGGAAATGGAGGGGTTAACCGTGTTAACAAGTCAATTTGCAGTGGAATTAAATCCTGATAACTAGGCTGTTTTGTTGATGCCACAGCGAGTGTCAATGCGCTGTACATTTCTCTCCCACTCTTCTGCTAAAATGTCTTATTTCCCGCGGTCAAGAGAGGTTATCTTACCCTTGTGGTTTTGATCTTGTTGCCGGCATAACACATCCAGCCTGAGTTGTCAGGGAGCGTCTTGCATTCCTCCCCCTCCAGGCAAGGCTCCATCTCACACCACCACTTCCCAATTACTATGGATGCTACAGGCAACAAAGACAAGAGAAATGGTGATGCAGGTTAAAAAAAGGTGCCTTTCACCCTAACAGAGTGCAAAACCAGATAACACAGCCCCGCACTTTGCAGGTAGATGGCAATTAGGCTGGGGTGTCTAATCCTTATCATCAAATGTGTCATGTCAAAGGAGGGAGTAAGTAAGTTGGCTGTATGTGTCGCATGCTTCAGATATCCTTTTACAGTGCAAAACTGTTGGCTATTACAATACCGTTTCTTTATTAGATGCAGTTATACATGAATGTGGTGGGTGGAACTGAGGCTTTTTATTGCGTGAGTGGATCGGTAGGTGTGACTGTGACTTGACGTGACTTTATTGCATGCCGTCAGGAGAGAAAATTGCCTTAAATACAGGGTAAGTAGACAGTAAATGGTTTGTAATGTATGACAGAGGAAAGAAATCTGTCAGAGCTGACACCGAGCAACCTCATATTCCCTCAGTTTGCTCAGAGATTTCAGTAATATTTGCAAAAGGATTTAAGATAAAAGCTGCAGGTGAGAGGTTTTCCTCAAGCCGTTATGTGTTTTAGTTGTGTCAGACCTGAGCGCCAAATCCATTTCTTACAAGGGATTGAGTCTGTGTAGCAGACATTTGTCAAAGAATGTATAAAACCATCGTGAAAAATCTATAAGGTACCTACGTATGTAATCAAGGTCCTCTCTCCTCTGCATCTCTTTGCATTTTGCTATTCTTTATTTCTTTTCTCTTCCCTGAGGTGTGCTACATTCAGCTGTTTGACTGTTGGCGTAAAGCTTACCCCTGCAGATACCTTCTGCTGTCTGACAAGCAACAGAATTTGGATGTGACATTATCCCAGTTAATGTTAATCTTATCTGGGACAAGGCATTGCATGAGTGACTTAGGCTTTCATTAGGAACAAATCTCTGTATCTTTTCAAAACATATAGCAGTTTTGTCTGCCAGGATTTTTTTTTTTTTTGTATAACACAGTGCGTGTTTAGTTGAATTAAATCTAAAAATGAAAACCTTTCTTTTCCTGCATGTATGAATGTAGCTTGCATTCAAAACAAAAGTTTGTTTCCCCTCATGCAACCTTTGGACAGCGTTTTAGTAAAACCTAATCATTTTTTCTTTACCTGCTAAAATACTCACCGTCGACACATGAAGGTCTGTTTCTGGTGGTTCCAGCCACCTTCCCCGGCAGACAAGAACACTTGACCGTCTGTGACCGCTCCTCAATACGATTCTTATTACAGCATCTGTGAGCAGCAACTACTTCACATGTGCCCCCCTCTGATAAAAAAAAAAAGAGACAACAAACTATATTAAGTCAGCACCTCGAGGGTGATCAGAGCTTCTGAACATAGTACATCTGAACATCTTACTGTGTGAACATTTATGGCTACACATACTGCCATCAGTGGTGGAAAGTAACTTAGTACATTTACTTGAGGACTGTACTTAAGAATTTATATTTTACAGTACTTTACACTTCTATTTCACTGCATTTTAGAAAGAAATATTGTATTTCTTACTACGATTGGTCAATAATTGATGGTGATTGCGAGAAAATGAATTGCAATTGCGAGGATTTTCCGTTTTCTTCTGTTCTGTATGATTGGACTGCTGGTCGGACAGAAAAGAAACATTTGAAGACGTCATATTGGTTTTTGAGATATTTTCTAAACCAAACAATTAATTGAAAAAAATAACCGACAGAGTAATTGTTAATTGCAGACTAGTCTTGCTTTGCCAGACCTTCCTCCACAGCGCTGTGGAGGAGGTTCTGGCTAGTCCACACAGCATTTCGGGATGGGAGAAAAACATGCTCTGGTTTATTGTCATTTCTTTAAACCAATCACAATCATCTTGGGTGTCTCTAAGCATCGGGCAGAGCCACGGTGCCGCTGCAAAATAGCCTCGGGAAGGAACTTGTTTTGGTGGAACGTGTACGTTCAAAAGTTGTTTTGCGACAGAAAACTCAGATTGGACAGATAGTCTAGCTAGCTGTCTGGATTTAACCTGCAGAGATCTGAGGAGCAGTTAATTATAGTCCTCATAAATCAATGTTACTGTTACTAGTTACTTTTGAGATTAAGAAATAACATACGATAACCTTATAAAATGCATTGTTAAAGATTAAACCAGTTATTTTCAACTTCTTTGGCTTGAAACCCCTTCATTATGAAGCAGTGGTTGTGGCCCCTTGTCCTGTTTCAGATGAGTTGTTAACAGTTCCATTAAAAAGACATTTCCCCTCTAAATGTCTCTAGTTTCATTTAAATACCTCTTCATATTTTTCAATATTTAAAAAAAGGCATAGAAAAGTCCAAAGAATTAGATTTTCTCCTTTACTTTTACTTATATTTTGAATGAAAGACATTTACTTTATTTTACTTATTTAATTTTTTACATTACTATTACCTTTACCTAAGTGAAATATCTGAATACTTCTTCCACCATTGACTGTCATATCCATGTTTCTGCTTATAAACTTGAATACTTTTTAAAATATATGTTAAGGTATCTTAATGGCATGTACGGTAGCTCCTGCAATGTCAGGAACTCTTTATATTCACGGGTTTATTTATTGTGGAAAAATAACTGTAAAACATTAAATGTTTTCCCGTGAACAAGATTAATTGTGCTTTACACTCTTTGAGCGAACGAGACCCCTGCAGCTTGTTGAATGTTGATGAAGAGATGTGTGAGAGCAGGCAGAGAAAAATACTCTATTCGCAGGAGGAGAGGCCGGCTTCAGGGTTATCATGAATATGAACACTGGCTCCACCATGTAATTATCACCAAGCCTCTGGCTTTGCCCTGAAGGCTAAGAGGACTGGACCGAATGGACTCGACCCACCTCAACTGCTGGCCTCCCCCCCCGCAGCGCTCAGACTCTCCACATAAGAGTTGTGCAGCAAAGGACCATCTGACAATTACACCCGTCAGCATGACACAAGATCAAGGAGGTTGTAGAGAGGACGAGCAGAGAGAGGGGGAAAAGTAGCTAGTATTTTGCAATCAAAGTGATTTGAAGTAATGTTTGACAATGAGCTTTGGGTTTGTGAACTGTTCCATGGCGAGATTTGCATATATCACTTTACTACATTTAAATATTTGGGTTTGTGAGGCCCTCCTGATGCTGAGTAGTTTCTTAGAAGCAGGAACGCAGCATCTTAGGAGAAGTTAGAACAGTGCACAGCATTGAATCACTGCAGCTCAGTCAATCATATTTCAATCAATATAAAAAAGCTAAGCGGTGACATTATTTAGCCCTTACTTCAACATTCCCTATAAGCATTTAGAAGCAGAATATACACATTAATAAAACACTATAACATTGCTGTTAGAAGATATAAAGAATTTTTTTTTATGGCAATTACTATAATGCCTCCTTTTATAGTCGTATACCATGAAGCATCAATTGCTTGTATATAAATGGATAATTACTGCTTGACACAATATAACATAGTTGTAATCCTATATAATATATGTAAACTAAAAGAAGTGGTTGATTAATTGATGAGTTGAAAATGAATCTGCAGCAATTGATACTCAATCATTTCAATTGTTTAATAAGGTGAAAATACCAAATATTTTCTTTTTCCAGCTTCTTAAATGTAAGGTTTGGGGGTTTTCTGTGTTTTAGAACTCTAAATTAAATATCTTTGGGATTTGAGTAACACTTTAACCCCCTTCTAATTTAGTATATTTAAGCAATACAAAAAAATGTGGTCCATGCACAATATATCAATGTCTTTGCCAACATATAACATGGGCACATAAGTGGGAGAAGTTATAATTGTTGACAAATACTGTATATAAATGAACACTTGCGTAATATGATGCATTTTAAAACTGTTAATACATTTTTATATACTGCTTTTTAATGCTTAATAAGGGACGTTAATTTAAAGTGTTATCGTGTGGTGGTTGTTGATCTGATAAAACAAGACTTTTTTAAGATTATGTTTTGGGCATTTTAGGCCTTTATTTTTATAGGACAGATGAAGACATGAAAGGGGAGAGAGAGGGGGAATGACATGCAGTAAAGGGCCGCAGGTCGGAGTCGAACCCGTGGCTGCTGCGTCGAGGAGTAAACCTCTATATATGGGCACATGCTCTACCAGGTGAGCTGGTAGAGCACATTTGAAGATGTCATCTTGTACTCTATTAAAAAAAAGAAAGAAAAACACGTATATGTCTATATTCTGTGTTTATTTAATGCTTATAAATGCTAAATGGGGGCTAAAATGAAATGTTATTAATCTTGTAATTCCATTTGGGATTACAATAGTGTGGCTGCATCAATTTTTAGATTTGCAGGGGAAAAAATGCTTGCCATTGTTCTGCCCACAATTTTAAAACTGCAAAACTAAGCCATAAAGTAGCTTAAATTAAAAGAGAGACAGAGAGAGTGGCGTGTCAGTTTTTGGATATAATTGAACCATCATGTGAGCTCCTGTGGGGATTAACTAACAGGGCCCTACCTGACCTATTGGAGAGAATTAGATCAGTGGGCTCATCTCACACTTGATTATCTCAGTTCTACCACATTGCGTTATAAAAAAATAAAAAATCATCTTCTGGTGTGTCCATAAAACTTCAAGAGTAGTCAGAATCAGATCATGATGAACTTAGTTGCAGTTCATTTAGGATTCAGTGTTACTGAGGAGCAGATATGTGCACTAGTGTCAAGGTGTTGATTGGATAAGACGGTTTTAAGTAACAAAATTAATAGCCAAATTTCAATACAAGAGGAGGAAAAAAATTAAGAAAGCATGTCTTTTCCCTGCTTCTTGCCAAGTCTGTTTCTTGGGGTTATCATGACTCCTGGCGCTGTGTTTCAGAAAACATCAACAGCCTTTGGTCTAACTGAAAAATATCCAGATCTTGTATCTGGACTGGGAGAATGTTGCCTGCTGCCTGCTGCACTCAACAAAAGGGCATGTCTGCACAACGTTAATCTTGATGTACCAGTGGAAGCAGTGGGGCATCATTTGGAAACAACAGCCCACAGGGGTTTGTTCTTCTTAATGCATCTCCTTAATTGCATAAGACAGCCCTAGATTTCCTCTTTGATCTATTAAAAACACACAAAGCAACAGAATTAACTTGCATTGCTTGTTGCTAGCAAACTGAGCAAAGAATCGGGATCCTCTATATTTGGAAATCATCACCTCCGAAGAAAACATTAAAATCAAATAAAAATGCAAATCAGTGTGGTATTGCTAGCTCGCAGGTGTACTGGGTGTCTTTTTTAAACAAAAGCAAAGCAACGCTTCAAGTTCACTCATGGTTTCAGCCTGCAAGTATAACACGCTGCATGCTCCGAGAGCCCGTCTTTGCATTATAAATGTTTCAGAGGGAGACGGAGAATAACATGGCTGGAGATGAAAGCTCTCATCTGGAGCCATGCAAGGGTATAATTGTTTTCTGTATTTCCATTTCCCCCCATAATCAGTGACAAAGTCAGTCTCCCAAATGACAGCTTCAGATTGTGAGTGTGTGTCTGCTTGTGTTGTCTCTCCAGCAGCATTTTGATTGACAGGGAACAGGGTAGACCAAAATGATCATTTGTGGGGTCAGAAGTCACACAAGCAGAGGGTCTCAACAGGACCTGGCCTTTTTTTTTAATTTCAATGCTCTGTGCTCTTGCCTCTTTATTACTCTGAGCTGAGAAACGGAGGCTGTCAGGAAACAAGGTGAGCACTTACAATCTGCTCCCAACAGGGCACAGCTCATTTTCCAGCCTGAAAGAGCTGAAAAAGTCATAACTTAGTGCTGTATGAGGGGAAGGTTCTGTCGTGGTTCCTGGGCTGATTTGTTCCTGGTGTTGGTTTTATGTTGATTTATTTCCTGAGCTGAGACTTCTTTTGCTTGTCTGTTCTGGCTGTGGAGAAAAAAATTCCTCCTCCACAGTGAATTTAGTCTTCAAGTCCATGGTCACTATAGTACTTTACAATTTGGCCTTTCTAAAGTTGTGTCTTACAACTCTGTGCTGCATGGCTTATGTGTCTATCATGTCATATCCCCATTTTATTAACTTGTAGTGCATCTTTAATATTTGATTAAGATCTCCATCATGATTGTTGTATTTTATGTATGTCTCATTGCTTATTGCCGCTCTGCATGTTTGCATGTGTCAAAAAATGGCTATGATCAGTATTGCTAGGCTGTCTTTTGTTGCTTTGTGTTGCTTGCATGGCTTCTGCACTGTATTGAGAAGGCTTATTTTGTTGCTGTTGCTGTCTTTATGACATCTATTTTTCTGTACATTTTAACCTATACTTATAGCATACTGTTTCCTGTTTCTGTGGTCTCAAAACTCGCCATGGGACTACGGTTGAAAATTAGCCAGCTGGCTAACGCTGGCATATTTACTGTAATATTGATTAATGTGCGTTGTCCTTGTAAATAAATAAATGAAATGAAAATGTTCCATTCTCGGTCTTGTCTGCACTCATTTTGACTTAGTCACTTTTTCCAAGACTAAGTGATTAAAGTTCTCTGACCATGCAGACCATGGGCCTCTTGAATTATACGCTTACAGATGTCTTGTCCAATTTTTATAAATTATTAATATAGCAAAGTAACACACACCAGAGTTGTAGCGAGGTGCTGATAACTGAAGGTAGACTTAAAAGTAGGAAAAAAGTGTCACAAATTATGTCTCCATTTGCATTTCTCTTTCATTCAGATGATGTTTTGGGCCTCAGGCCTTCTTCAAGACTGATTGTTTATCTTGAAGAAGGCCTGAGGGCCAAAAAGTCATCTGAATAAAAAGAATTCAACATCAGTGTCTTCTTAATATTTAGCCAAATTAAATTGCATTTACTTTGGAAAGCGCTTTTCTGCAATTTCATGTTCATTCAAGATATACAAAAGCACATGCTAAACTACATCATTGTTTTTTCAATTGTTTTCTATAATTTAATTTAAATTAAAAAAATAGTCCCCAATATGTGTCTAAATCCAAAAACACTGGATCCTACATTTCCCATAATGCAATTTGATAGCATCTTTCATTAGATCCACCACTGCCTCCTAAATACTCACTTATTTCAATCTCCACACTTCCAGCTGGTAACGCTTAGTCACAGGCATAGAATAGAATGGAAAACCCAGACAGACTGAAGCATTGGGTCAAAATGAGTCCAGAATAAATCTTAATTGAACTTTTTTCCATATTGTTTTGGTGTGATATTAAAGCTTAGGCTTAAAAGCTATACTTTACGTTTTTATACAAGTAACAAAATAAAATACACATTTTTGGGAAATACAAGTAGACATACAACCACAGACAGTATATAAGAATGGACCAACAGATCCCGTTGTTCTGGACGGAGACCAGTGAAGGCCTTTAGAAGCACTTTTCCGGTGAGCGCTGAGCGTTACTGTGCAGCCTCCAACTGAGAGAGCCGACGTAAATGTGACGTGAGAACCTGTCTGAAAGTTGTAAGTCTTCTGGTAGCTGTGCCACGAGAAATCTCAATCATTCCGAATATTGCAGAGAAGGAGAGTGTAGGTATATGTAAGGAGATAACATAGGCACAGCTCATTGTGGGACTGGCTCTAGTGGCTGTAATTCTGCACCAAGGCTGAATTTCAGGAAAGAGACTTCAGATACAGTATTAGGGGACCACTAAGGTCTATATAAAAGCATCCAAAGAGCCACATGTCATGGGACCTTTAAGATGTTTAATACCAAACTTGTGATCACAACTTATGATCACCTTTTAAAATTATGTTGCATTTGTTCCCTGCAAAATTATGCTCATTTAGACTATATTTGAGTACTTGCCCTTAGCTTAATTTTACTTTCAGTTCAAATCAATTCGTTTCAAGTATTTGCTGAAATCAAGTCTCATTTTTCATAATTCTAGTGCAGTAACGTGCATTGTATGTCTTCCACCACTGGATGTCCAAAGCACTTTAAAGACTTCTCTTCCATGTTGGCTTTAGGTTATTTCATTTTTACATTTATTTTAGCATCTACAAGTGCAATTCAGCTGTTGATTTCATAACTACATCCCTGCTGTATATTTAACCTGTAGAAAAACAATCATTTGAATTGTAAATGCAGACTTGGAAGGAGCACTCAGCCCTAAAAGTAGAATATTAAAAAAAAACCCTGCTGTTTCCAAGGCCAAGAATGAATAGCTTACCTCAAATAATTAGGCATGTCTAATGATTTTGAAAACAGTGAGAAGAACTACCCACCTACCCGATGAAGGTCAGACAGACTTGTAATCAAATAAATATTTCAGCTAAACGAGACAGTGTGCGGGAGTTCTTCTCATTTTTTTTAAGATTGTGCTTTCTACCAACACACCTCACACATTGCAGAAGTGCTGTGCAGAGATTTTTTTCAAAATATTTTGGAGGATCACTGTCTAATGTTCTCATCATGTGACACTATAGCAAGTTGTCAGACTCTCCTGTCTTACTGTACCAACTCTGGAGCTTTTCCAACAGAATCAGTCAACGTTATCAGTTTCAAATCAAAGGATTGATTGCCTTGTTGTATTGGAACATGGGTTGTATGTCTACTTGTTTTATCCAAAATATGTACATTATCTTATTATTCTTATTATATAATGACGTGAAGTTTATTATATTTGAGCTCAAACTTTAATATCACAACAAAAGAAATATGGAAAAAAGCTTAATAGATTAATTAAAAGATTAATTCTGGACTCATCTGAACCCTATTTTGCAGTCTGGATGGGTCTTCTACTCTAGTTTATTCTACTCTATTCTTTGCCTAACACAACATGGCTTATTTTATGTCTGCAAATCAAGATGTTACAGTGTTTTGGCAGTTACTGTAAAATAAATTGAATAGTGAGAGTAAAATGGCTGTTGTGAAACCTAACAACCCCTCTGGCATGCTGCACAACTTCTCACAGAGGGATTTGCTTTGTTCAAGTCTACTAAATGGAAATTTGTCAGAGCACTTAACTGTAATGCTATTATCTACACAAATGACAACACCTGGTGTCAGCAGTGTCTCAGCTGCTGGGTGGAGAGGGAGTGCCATTGAGTTGACGGTCTCTGGCACAATGAGTCACGCTGGAAGCCAAAAACACTGCATCAGAATCCAATGAGTTATGGACAGCAAGCTTGGATGAAGGCAAATGCTGTGAAATCATGCATGACATGAACACGTAGTGCCAATTCTGAATTCCTATGGATCTGCGGTTCTCCCTGCCTAATGAATGTGAGCACAGTTCATGTGGGACCTGTAAATGGTTCTTCAAATATGATGTAACAGCCATTGTGCAGGCAAAAGTGGTCAGTCTATCTCAATAGAAATGTCAGTTTGCTATAAGTATGCAATGACTCGCAGTCTATTGTAATGAGGCCAGACTGTGGGGTTGTCTCTGGAGACACTAATAGCAAGTATACCCTCTGAACGGCAACACTCCTCTGCCATGTGTTTCCAGGCATTTGACACCGGTGTGTACGTAAAACAATACTGTACGCAATTTATAGAGGGATTCTGAACATCTATCATTTGGGTAAAATCTAATAATCCAAGTGAAATATGTGAATTCAACAAATATAGTGTATGCCTGAAAGAATAGCAGCGAGGTAAGTCATTGTTACACTCCATATACAAACCAAATGGAAAGCCTAAGGGACTCAATTTAGCAGGTAACTCGTCTCTCTGGGGCTTTGGATTCTGGTGATTGGCAGCCAGTGGCACTATTTGTACACCTACGTGGCAATATAACTGATAACTATGTGACATCTGAATACCAGTAGCTCCCTACAGGCTTAGAGTCCATGTCACATGTACGTCCCTGCAAACTCGGAGTCCTTAAAACCTGAGGTGATTATTTTATATCTAAAAGTCATTAACAAGCAACAGCAGGCCCTGACTTCCAAACCACAGAAGTCCGTGTTTTAGAGCAGCATGCTTGTCACCTTTTAATAGGAAATGCATCCAAGGTGACCCATAATAGGCTGCACTTTCTCTGTGCATGCTCTCCGCAGACATCCAAGCCAGCAGGCTACAGCAGTTCTGTTGCTGACAAGGAAATGGGACCGCCAGATTAGAGAATGTCAAATTAATGCAGATTGGAGACAGCGAGAGGCACAAAACATGTGACTGCATGGTGTCAAATTGAGTGACTACTTTCTTCCCTGTCTCCTGTGAAAACATCTAAAGTCCGTAGTACTGCTGTTATTCTAGACATAAATGGTGGTGTGAAAGTGAGTGACATATTTTTTCCAGCTGAAAAAAATGCAGAGGACTTGTGTGTTGGTGTAAACGATAACACAACGCTTAAGTAAACTTGAGAATTCAAGACATTTTTGAGAATTAACAGCATTTGGGCAAAAGCTTCAGGAAGTAAAGTTGTCAACAGTTTTTATTTTACTCAACAAAGTAGATGTGTGTGTTTTAAGTTTACACTGTGTGTGTGATTGTGTGTTTGTAGGAGAAAGTACATGTGCTTGCTGGAGAGAGGCATCAGAACAATTTACAAAACTACCAATTCTTTAAAAAAATCACTGTCCATGACACATAAAAGCATAAAAGTCTTGAAATATGGCTGACAGTTTTGACATTGTGTCACACAAGGGGGCTGTAAGATTGGTCCTGTGCAGTGGGCCAAAGATGGGTGATACTTTATTGAAATGCAGAATGACTACTTACAGAACAGAGCAGAGCTGGTGTTGTTTTAAGATCCATGAAAACTGCATGGAACAGAGGAAGCAGCAAGTAGTAGGGAACGGGTTTCGCATTTGCATGTAAGCCACGAAGTCTGCCGTCTCTGTTGTCACACACAACACAAGCCCAGGACACCTAAATACTATTCAGACTCTCAACGAGTTGGATCCGCACAAGAAAAACGCCCGTGGCTATTTAGTTTTTATAGTGGAGATGTGTGACTTGTTGAGCATGACAGCGATATACTGTACAACAGCAATCACACAGCAGCTTTCATGTACATTAAACACATAGAAACAAAGGCGCTCTGTTTACGCTATCCTCTTCTAATACACATTCACTTCTGAGTTTTTTTTCAGTCAGTGAGATGTCATTCATTTTTAAATGTCAAGCTGTTCCTGTCCTTCATTCTGGTCCTTTTCTAGCATATTTCTTTAGATCTCCTGCTCTGATGAAAGACTTGCATTCAGAAGAAAGAAAAGGAAACTGAGATAGAGCCGAGTCAGGGAGTCTTTAGAGAACAGCTGCTAGCCTCTGATGTGACTGCTGGCCTTCTCACTGCCAGCCAGACGATCTACACAGGGTGCCAATGTGTGTGCAACATGTAAGCTGTGTATTAATACATACTGCAAAGGCCAAATGACCTTTAGTGCTGTATGATGTACTCAGGGGTCGACGATGATGACTACGGAACACCTGCAAGCTGATAATGGGAAAAATTGGCGGCAAGGGTTCTTTACTTATTCATTATGATGCAACAGAGCAGACTGTGTCACAGGATCGACAATTTAATCACATCTTACTGCAGTTAAGAAAGGTATAGGACATTTGTAGCTGTATGGTGTAATATACTCGGCACCTATACAACATGTTTAAATGGTAGATGTGGTTATACTGACTACCTTATTAAATAGTGTTTAATTACAGGATACAGTATCAGATCATAATAGGAACCTTTAAATGGTATGAGGCTTTTTTTATTGTAATTTAATTGCATCTAGAAAGGCAGGAAGTATTTCTCAATCCTTCCATCGTGTTCTTCATATTTGATGAAATATATTATCCACTTTTGTCCCCCATTTTCACACATGCATGTTCCAGTCTTTCCAGGAAAGGTAATTGGATCTCTGGTGTAAATATGCCAGAAGACTTATGACACACCAAGGAGATATTAGAACAGGAAAAAATAACTAAAATCTGCAATAGAGCCTGATAAACCCAATATTAATTACTTTGCTTATTTCTCATACCACCCTCCCCCTTGAAACCAATTAGTAAGTTGAGATGCTTCTTTTCAGTTTAATGACGTCTAAGTAGTGAAAGTGAATTTCATATTCCTGCCGAGCATTTCAAATTGCCTAGTGAAACCACAAAGGCAATGCCATATGAAATGATCTCTCAAGCATCATTCCCATTCTGCAAAAAGTATTTATTTCATTGAGGAAATCAGAAATGAGGAAATGAAGTCCCATTTTCACCACTACAAATACAGGGGATGAATTAATAGACGTAGTTTGTCTTCACACTGATGCCATTTGGGGTTAGTAGGGTATTAGTCACATGAAATTGCTCAGAATTTACAGACCCAGTAGGCCCTGTTTACATGAATATGCTTGCGGGTGAAAACGACAAAATATTTTATCAGATGTGCCTTTTGTTTAGACACCGATGGCATTTTTGGGGCTTAAAAATGCAAAAAAGTGAAACCGCCCTCCAGAGTGGAAATCTTAAAGGGTAAAAACTGTGTGTGTGTGTGTGTGTGTGTGTGTGTGTGTGTGTGTGTGTGTGTGTGTGTGTGTGTAGTTTGGAGCAATAACTCCACCTCCTCTGTCCAGACAAAATTGTCAGCTTTTGTTGTTCGTTTCGCGCTACTAGGAAGAGAAGTAGAAGGAAGGTTCTACGCAGGCGCGCGGACTTGGTGGTGTTGTGTGGCAGTGCTTCACACTACCACCTAGCCACCTGGTGTGCATACTACATCGAATTTCACAAACTTTTGCCTCACCATATGCACGCAGATTTCCCTCCCAAAATGCTTGTCTAAATGCAGAAATAAAAAGTGATAACGCAACGCCACTTTTGTGTTTTCTTTTCAGATTGTTTCCGTCTAAACATAGCCTTAAATAAACAATGTGTCTCACAAGTGGGTCACCAAATCTTCAAAATCACATCTTAATCTTACCACGAATGGCCAACACTGAAGTGACAAAAACCCTGTTCATCGTCTAAAGAGCAGGGAGAGCCGCAGGACTGCCACACCTTGAAAATCCTCCACAATGAAAAAAGCCAGAGAGGGACAAAAACACGCTGTGACAGACTTGTTCCATCCCTCCATATAATGTTGGTTAACAGGAAAAGTGGGCAGCAGGGTAGCATTTCACCTTGGCAGGGAGCATATTTGCTGGAACAATCCTCATTACACAAAAGACAAGAAGGTCTGAACTCCCTGATATAATATTAACAAACAGTGGGGACGCAAATCTATCATTAGTTTAACAGTAGTTTTTGTTTCATGTGGAAAATGTTGAATTAAAGAGGAGCAGAACTCACACATCATCAGCAATTACTGTGAAGTGTGGTGATGGTTGGATCCTTTCCATTGTTAGGGCTTGTTTTGATTCTATGGCATGGGAACAAAAAAAATAAAAGAGGTTGGATTGTTTGTTTATGGTATTAATAGGGAAATTTGACGTTGTGTCATTGTGTCGAGCACAACATTTACTGTAGACTGTTGTCCTGTAACTCAGGGAGTGTAAGGGTGTGACTCCAATTAGGGTAACCCAAGATAATAATTCCAGGTATGGTGCTGTAAAGTGCTTTAGATTCGAGATGTTCACTTTCCTATCACTGTTTCATGAAAGAACATTCTTCAAGTAACACGCGATGACTTCTTGCTTCAGCACAGATATTTTTGTTTGTTTGTTTTACGCCCCCTGGCGTTTGCAGAATACTGCAATAGAGAACACGTAGAGCATGAAAGCCTGTGTGCACTCATAACTCCATCTGTGGAAGCCCCTGCCATGGTGTATTGTGCAAGCATAAACAAAGCTTTTGTATAATGGATGTACTACTGTATGGGCCAATGGGGTACAGGCTCAGGGTCCCTGGACCAGAACCTCAGTATGAAGTGACTGTTAACATTTCTTATTGAAAAGTCACTCAAACTCGCTCCAAAGAGACATGAAACAACCATAAAAAAGAGAAGCACAACAAAGACAAAGAGATATGAAATAACTAAAAAGAGACACAAAACTACTAAAGAGAAAAGAAAAAAGACTAAACAGAGGCCCCGAAAGACCCCAAAGTGATGCAAAACGACTACAAAGCATGTCCTGCAAGAGGTGGTTTAGGTAAAAGGCATTCCCTTTTACATGTCTGCCCCTGTTTCTAAACCTTCCGCTGTTCTAATGCAGAGGCACAATTCACAGTAATGAAACATTAACACTAATTACACCTAACATCATCATTATTACACATTTATCAATGTGAAAAATGAATGTAATACATGAACTCTGTTAAGAAGCCACTCATTTACTTTGAGCTACAGATAGTTCTAAATGTTCTGCAGGCTCAATTACTTACCAGAACATTGTTTAATATGAGCAAAAGCTTTTTTTGTGCAAAACAAAAATAACAGTATCTGTAATAGCTAAGCTTTGCTTTGGACTATTTCTGGATTAAAGCAAGCTGAACACTTTTATCAGGACTCAGGGTTTAAGAGTCCACTATCCTTCAGCTATGTCAGCTGTCACAACAACATATTTAGAAAACTGCTGCTAACCACTAAACAAAACAAGGGTCTTAAAATCTTGCTAATGACCCCAAGAGGATGCTCTGCTTCTTTTACCCAACAGAGCAAAGTGGTTTGAAACGATCAACTAATAATACCATTCTGAGGCAAAATGTGTTTTGCAGTTATTAAAAAGCCAACGTCTCTTACATGCCTCCTTTATGTGCAGTCATGATTATTTCTTTTGGCCAGGGGCTGCAATTTATGGTAGCAGTGCTCTAACAAAAATGCACTTCTTAATTTGGGTTGTAACAGTATATTCCCCATTAGCTGTTTAGAATAGGACATTTGGTTTAGTACACAAAGTGTTTTAGTTCACTCAATCCTCTATGTGATCCAAATAATTGCAGGCTTATTATAATAATTCACCCTACTTACAGTTTACATCTCACAAATTGCAGAGCATTTACTCAAAAGTCTGAATCCCATCCATAAGAATTTGGAAGTGTGTCAGTGGTTGACTAGCCCCGCTCATGCTGTTTAATGTTGACATGTTTTAACTTTTAAAAGCACACTTCATCTCCTTAGAGACCTTACGTCCCGGCTGTTTCTCAAGCTATTTGTTTTTAACAATTCTCTTGTGTCAGAATGTTGAAAAAATTGGAAATCCTTATTTGTAGCCGTACTTTTGTAGCCGTTCTAGCAGCAAGGCTGTATGGATGGCAATGTCGCATGTCAGTTGGTAGGGCCACCACTTTGGTCCAGACAGAAATATCTGAAATGTCCAACAACTATTGGATGGATTGTCATGCTATTTTGTAAAGACAGTCATTATGTTTGGATGATGAAGCCTAAATACTTTGGTGATCCCCTGAATTTTCCTTTAGCGCCACCATGAGGTTGGCATTTGTGGATTTTAGTTAAATATCTCAACAACTAATGCTGCAACATGTTGCTGATGCATTTAGCTCAAAGCACAGAGCATCTCATAAGACTCTTAGTCTTGTTATGATATTTTATAT